>NC_043701.1:43370197-43372580 GCF_006229205.1 Suricata suricatta | reverse complement strand
CCCTTCCGCGGCCCGGGAACGCGCGGGAAGCGGACGGCGAGCCAGCCCTTGCCAGGTTTTACTTCTCGCCGCTTGCGCCCGCCTAGCGGCACTAGCGGTAGTTTTGCAATTTCCCGGGTTTCTGAGACCCCCCCCACCCCTTTCCCGCGCCCTTCCCCTAGCTTCCCCCGCCCTTTTCCTGTGCTGGATCCCACCGGAAAGCCAAAACAATTGGGTCCGCGCAGGCGCGAAAAAGGAAACGGAAAGAGAAGGAAGGGAGGGGGCGGTGCGAGGTGACGGGGAGGCGCTTTTGGAGGGGTTTCCCGGAGAAGGTCACCGGATGGCCCGCGGAGGGCGCGTGCGCGGCCAGTTGGTGGTCGCTTGCCGAGAGGCGCGGGCCTAGGGTTCAGGGCTAGCCTTTCGATGGTAGAGGCCCTGGAGATTCAGTGCTAGGAAATCCAGACCCCAAAGCACCAAATTTTGTGTCGTAGACTGTTTTCTTCTCCCTTGAAACAGAAATTTGCAGGCTGGATCGGGAATTGGGAATGAGGAGGGCTAGACATCAGACCATGGGAAGACGGGGCGACGTTGGGTAACTGGCTGAGTGGGCTTTGTCTCCTCAGAAGCTGCTCTCCAAAACGCGCCTTCCACTTTCAGAGCTTGTTCGGGTTTCCCGACCTCATCAAGGGACGCTTCGTGTCTGTCAAGGCCAAGGAAAACCTAAAAGTAGCACCTGAAAATGCCCGCATTCTGGGGGGTGGAGGGGCCGTTTTCAGGGTGCGGGGTTGGGGAAGCAGCCGCATATGTAGCCTTCAGATAGGTTTGTGCTGCAATGCGGCGGCTACCTGCTACCCGCTCCCCGCCCCCCAGCAAGTTCCAAAGGAGCCTTCCAGCCTCACAAGCGAAGCTTTTGTAGCAGCAGATGGCTGTGGCCCACGCTGGTTTGGTTAACTTGGTACAGCTTGCTAGCAAGCAGAAAGTTGTAGATTTGCTCTCTCATTTGATAGAAGTTATTCATGGATGCAAAATTGTCAGGAGTGCCCACACAGACTTCACCTACCTTCGTAATTTACACTCTCGGCACAAGCCCAATCTGGAAAATGTACAAGACTAATTATAAACTAAAAGCATGTAAGTTACCAAAGAGCTTCTTCCTGTAGGCTAGGTTAGATCAACTGGATGCACGCCAAGATGTGTGTTTTGGGGAATACTGGTAAAGGATTTTACAGTAGAATTTAGAAAACAGATTCATTCAACAAATCTTTATTGAGTGCCAGGTATGCTGTCACTCTTAGTCTGGTTAAATGCTTAAGTGTTTGATGCTAAACAACAAAGAAACTATAACAAAGATTCAGTAATTTAGCACCCTTGAGCACGTACTCAGTGCCAGACAAGAAGGCATAAACAACAAATACCACCTATGGTTGGAGTTTGTGTTTCATCTTGCAGACAACAGAGTCCTGTAAGATTTTTGAGGAGGGGTGCCTGGGTGGCTCAGTCTTTTGAGGGTCTGAGTTCAGCTCAGGTCATGACTGCCCAGTTCCTGAGTTCAAGCCCTGCGTGGTGCTGTCGGACTTTTGGGGTGCCTGGAGCCTGGAGCCTGCTTGGGATTCTTTATCTCCCTTTCTCTCTCTGCCCCTCCCCTCGCTCATGCGTGCTCTCTCTCTCTCTCTCTAAAATAAACATTAAAAAAAGATTTAAGGAGAATATCTTGATAAGATTTTAGAAAAACAATTCTGAAATATGGTGGATAATCAGATTGGAAGTGGGGAAACTAGTTAGAAGGCTGTTAAAATAATCCAGATAGGAGATGGGGAGCGTGTCCAAACTAATTTCGTGGTAGTGAGAATAGTGAAGCAGAGATAGATTTGAAACTAGCTAGATACAGTCAATAACACGTGGTTACTAAGAGGATTAGGGAAAATAAGAGGTGAGGGAGGGCTGAGTTTTCTAGTTTGGGTGATTAGACAGCAATATCAGCACCTATAGGAAGAATAGCTAATTGTGAGGATGAAAGAAAGGACTAAAAAGTTGTCATTTTAATAACCATACAGTTAGGAATGCATTTGGCTGCAAATAAAAAAAAGATCCCATTGCAATGGCTTAAATAAGCGTTTATTTGGTCACGTAAGTCTATGATAGTTACTCTGGTTTCAACAGCTCAGAAACAGCAGAGCCACAATTTTGTGATTCTCTTGACATTTCTCCTGGTTACAGGAAGGCTGCAGCAGTTTTGGCTTCACACCTTTGTTGAAGGTAGAAAGATGGGAAAAGATAGTTGCAAATGACATATCAGATAAAGGGCTAATATCGAAAATGTACAAGGAACTCACCAAACTTCACAATCACAAAACAAATAATCCAGTGAAGAAATGGGCAGAAGATATGAACAGACACTTCTCCA
>NC_043701.1:43354920-43370097 GCF_006229205.1 Suricata suricatta | reverse complement strand
GGGGGGAGGGGGGAAGACAGGTGGTGGTGATGGTGGAGGGCACTTGAGGGGAAGAGCACTGGGTGTTGTATGGAAAACAATTTGACAATAAAATATTATGAAAAAAAATTTTTTTCAAGCAAAAAAAAAAAAAGATGGGGAAAGGTGTGGCCTCAGCTATCCATGTTTTTTATTTTTCAAAAAGCAGAAGCCTTCTCAAGATAAATACCTCATACCCCCCAACTCAGCAGACCACATGCCTCTCATTTTCCAGAACTGTACTTTGGCCAACTGCAGCTGTGAAGACTTAGTTTTTCCAAGCTCTAATATGAGGCTACAAGGCAGAAAAGCACTGAGAATGGATATTGGGCCAAATACCAGTCTGCTAATTTGTTAATACTGAAAGCATTAGTTTTAACATTTCAAACACTAAGAGCTAGCAGGCTGTATTGATGTTTCTAAAAGAGTTTCAAAACAGTCCAATCTTTTTGGTGGTGTAACTAGGAAAAGAGTAGGTTGACCACTTATCCTCAAATTATTTCTACTACTTTGCCATTCCTTTTTCCCTCAAGGCTGCCATCCCCTTAAAAAGTCTGAGAGGGGATTAGAACAAGAGGAGGCTTGCCGCAGTTAGAGAAGGCTAACTTCTTGTTTAGCTTTCCATCTACAGCTGCTATCACACCACTGCAGGCTACTTGACATTATTACCATTAACACCACCTTCGTTTTTCTACATTGGAAACTGAACAATCCCAGCTAGTTACAGCGTCTAGTTTAGGGAGATAATAAATCAGCATTTCTAGCAACTACATGAACTTTTTTGGTATGTACAGCAGTTCCCATGTGATCTATATCCAAAACTAGCCACATGACATTGTTTCAAGCTCTCCTTTTTAGTTAACAAGGCATTTTCTTCTAACTAAATGCCAAAAATCCATGAAACAGTATCCTTCTAAGACTGCATTTGAAACAGTGTTATGATTCTAGAAAAGAAAACAAATAATGCCTGGAAAAGTAAAGATGCAACTACAAATCTTCTAAATGTAAGTCTTTTCTATGCCTTACCATTTCTGAATGTTATAAATCATAAGATGGTATGATAATAAAAAATATTATTAATGTTAATTTTAACATTTTAATCTATTTAAAAATCTTGGATTTGGGAGGGAGTTACCAGGGC
Organism: Suricata suricatta; assembly: GCF_006229205.1. Taxonomy (NCBI): domain Eukaryota; kingdom Metazoa; phylum Chordata; class Mammalia; order Carnivora; family Herpestidae; genus Suricata; species Suricata suricatta. The sequence goes on along the minus strand of NC_043701.1, from coordinate 43,368,938 downwards.
CATCTCTGAAGGGGACAGTGCATTTCCAGAGCTAATATGCAGTATATCCTTTCCATCTTCCTTCCCTGTAATAACAGAGAGAAAATCTAGTTAAAATGGACATCATTATTACAGGGCAGTACAAAGGAGTTCTTTGTGGTAACAGAACAGTTCTGTATCTTGATTGTGGTATAATCACAAATCTATCTATATGATAACATTTAATAGAACTATATATAACACCTATTTAAAAATGAGTGCACACAAAGGTGATAAAGTCTGAGTAGGGTATGTAGTCTAGTTAATTTCATTATGCCAATGTCAATCTCCTTTTTTTTTTTAAATAATGTTCTATAGTTATATAAAATGTTACCACTGGGGGAAGCTGGGTGATTAGTACACAAGGAATTCTATTATTTCTACAAGTTCTTCTGAGGCTATAATTATTTCATGATAAAAAGTTTTTTAAAAGTGAATACCGTTTGTTCAACAAATATTTATCTTAGTATCCTGGGGTACAGAGATAAAAGACTCATAGAGGAAGAGGAATGTTGTATGAAAAGACCGAAGCAAACCAAGAGTAGGATAAATTCTGTGAAAGCAATATACTTTCAGTATGTGAGAGCAATATGTATTAGGAAAGTCTATCAGAAGAACAAGCAGGTCAAGAAAGGCTTCTCAGAAAAAGTTGAGCAGGGTAGGTGGAAAAAGAAGGGATCCAGCAAAGGAACACAGCATGGGTCAAGGCGTAGAGGTTTATTTATTTTTTAATGTTTTTTTATTTATTCTTGAGAGAGAAAAAGAAAGAGAGAGCGCGCAAGTGAGAGCGAGCAGGGGAGGGGCAGAGAGAGAGGGAGGCTCTAGGCTGTCAGCACAGAGCCAGATGTGGGGCTCGAACCCACGAACTGTGAGATCATGACCTGAGCAGAAACCAAGAGTTGGATGCTTAACCTACTGAGCCACCCAGGTGAGGTGCCCCTGAATGATCTCTGGTAGGTTTCACTATTATATGTTTTCATTTCACATAGCACTTTTAATCTCATAGCCCTTATAATGATTATAATTAAATGTTTTGTAATGAAAGCTCCGTGAAGGCAGAAACTACTTTTATATCTTTTTTTAAAATTTTTTAATGGCTTTTATTTATTTTTGAGAGACAGAGACAGTGTGAGCAGGGGAGGGTCAAAGAGAGAGGGAGACACAGAACCTGAAGCAGGCTCCAGGCTCTGAGCTAGCTGTCAGCACAGAGCCCGACGAGGGGCTCGAACCCACAAACTGTGAGATCATGACCTGAGCCGAAGCAGGACGCTTAACTGACTGAGCCACCCAGGTGCCTCTATATCTTTTTTTAAAAAAATGTATGTATTTATTTTGAGAGAGAAAGGAACTTGTGTGAGTGGGGGTTGGGGGAGTGAGTTGTGGGAAGAGAATCCTAAGCAGAGTCCACACTGTCAGCTTAGAGCCTGATGCAGGGCTCAAACCCAAGAACCATGAGATCATGAAATGAGCCAAAATCAAAAGTGAGATGCTTAATCAACTGAGCCACTCAGGCGCTTCTACTTTTATATCTTGTTGACTCTCCAGTGCTTTACACAGTTCCTGTCTAGGCACTCATAACTATTCGTTAAATGAATGAGGTCATTGGCCATGACTGAAACGTGAGGGTAAATGTAGGGGAGTGACAGGATATCTAGAGGGGAAAGCAAGAGATAGATACAGGTCATAAAGGGTCTTATATGTTACATTTGGACTCTATCTAATGGTAATGGAAAACCATCAGCAGAAAATGATTTCTTGTGGGTTGTAGAAAGATAATACAAAGGGTAGTATACGTAATACAAAATGTAGCAATGTTCCAAAAATCCAAAATGCAACATAGTAGTTTGTATGTTACCAGAGGAAAACAAGTTAGGCTGTTACAAACTGCATGTCCTACCCTAGGGATTATATGTCTACCAGCCGCTGAATGTCCAAGGACTTTGTTTTCCCCCCAGTAACAACAACAACAACAGGGGCGCCTGGGTGGCTCAGTCGGTTAAGCCTCTGACTTTGGCTCAGGTCAGATCTCACGTTCTTGGGTTGGAGCCCCATGTCCGGCTCTATGCTGACAGCTCAGAGCCTGGAGCCTGCTTCCGGTTCTGTGTCTCCTTCTCTCTCTGACCCTCCCCCTGTCTGCCTCTGTATCAAAAATAAATAAAACAGGGGCACCTGGGTGGCTCAGTCGGTTAAGCCTCCGACTTCGGCTCAGGTCAGATCTCACGTTCGTGGGTTCGAGTCCCGCGTCAGGCTCTGTGCTGACAGCTAGCTCAGAGCCTGGAGCCTGCTTCTGGTTCTGTGTCCTTCTCTCTCTGCCCCTTCCCCTCTCATGCTCTGTCTCTCTCTGTATCAAAAATAAATAAAACATTTAAAAAAAATTTATAAATAAATAAATAAATAAATAAATAAAAACATTAAAAATTTAAAAAAAAGACAACAGCAGCAGCTAACACTTGGTAGGTGAGTACTTATTGTGTGACAGACACTTTATATATATTAACTCATTTAGTTCTCACAACAATATGAATTTGCTGCTATTGTCTCTACAGTTGAAGTGACTAAGGTGCAAAGAGGTTAATTAACTCACTCTAGATTATACTAGTAATAAATAGAAAGAGTTAGGATTAAAATCTAGGCTGTCTGGTTCCAGGGTCTATGATATTAACCAGTCTGTTTTATGGCCTTCTTTCTTCCTAACCAATTGCTTCCTTGAATCACTTCAAATATTAGGAACTACCACAGTATCTCAGCAACATGATTTAAGTAGTATGAACAGGAAATAAAAGGTGGTGATAATTTCTTTTCCCTTCTCTTGGGTTATTGATAAAAAATATTTCCCAAAATGCTCAGCAAATTTCCTCTTACATCATTTTGGCAGGAAAATCAGATTGCCATAATAGGTTTCCAGTGATTGGCTGAAGTAGAAGGGGCAAAATCCCACCTTCTCTGAGTACACTGCTTTTCTTTATCTGGACCAAATCACGGTTCTCTTAGCAAGGAGTAAGTGGATGAGCCCATTGGTAAGACCACCAACAATGCCTGCCACAAACATAATCAAACCCTGAGACCAATGCAGTCAATGAGAGGGAGTACTTCAGGAAGACCCTGGACTAGATTCTATTCTTAATCTGCCATTCAGTAGCTGTGTGATCTCGGCAACTTATTTAGCCTCTCTGAACCGATTTCTTCATATAAAACTTGGGCATACTATACTAAGACTGTATAAGAATTTAAGAACTAAAATGCCTAGCACACTGTCATTTAATAAGTTTTAGTTGTTAAAGTTATGTTCTTTTTCACATGTTAAATATAGAATTACCACATGAGGGGCGCCTGAGTGGCTCAGTTGGTTGAGCGTCTGACTTTGGCTCAGGTCATGAGCTCACGGTTCGGGAGTTCGAGCCCCGCATCAGGCTCTGTGCTGCCAGCTTGGAGCCTGGAGCCTGCTTCAGATTCTGTGTCTCCCTCTCTTTGCCCCTCCCCTGCTTGCGCTCTGTCTCTTTCTTTCTTCTCAAAATAAACATTTAAAAACATTTTTTTAAATTAAAATAAAAAGAATTACCACATGATCACATCAAGTCCATTCTCAGGTTTAGACCCAAAAGAACTGAGCGCAGGGACTCAAGCAGATACTGTACACTCGTGTACATAACAGAATTATTCACAAGAGCCTAGATGTAGAAACAAATGTCCATCAAAGGATGAATGAAGTGTCACATGTACATTAGAATATGATTCATACATATACCACTGGAATATTATCACAATAGAATAGAATATTATTCAGCCTGAAAAAAGAAGAAAACTCTGACACATGCTACAATATGGGAGAACCTTGAAGACATCATGCTCAGTGAAATAAGACACAAAAGGGAAAACATTATATAATCCCACTTACATGAGACATGGAGCAGTCAGATTCTTAGCAACACAAAAGCAGAATGGTGGTTGTCAAGAGCTGGGGGGAGGAAAGAGTGAGGTTCTTATTTAATGGATAGAAAGTTTTCTGATATGAATAATAAAAAGTTCTGGATATGGATAGTGGTAGTGGATGTGCCACACTGTGAACATACTTAATGCTACTGGATTGTATGCTTCACGTGGTTCAAATGACGAATTTCATGTTATGTATTTTTACCCCCAAGAAAGTTAAAAACAAAACAAAAAGAAAACATTGAAAAAAGGCCTGGTTGTGTCACTCACTAAATCTGTGATCTGAGACAAATTATATAACCTACTCAAGACTCAGTTTCCTTCTATAGAATGGGAAAAATGATAGTACCTACTTCCTAGATTTATCATGCAATTAAAATGAGATAACTTGGTAAAGTACTACTTTGTCTTAATTCTTCCTAGCTTCAAAAGGAAATATTATAATTCTAAAACTCATGGAAGCCCTTAGTACTTTATTTAGCAAAATCATTAGTATCACTGAGGGAGAGAAAAAATATGTACTTAAAAAATTTTATTAATGTTTATTTATTTTGTGAGAGAGAGAGAGAGAGAGAGAGCGAGCGAGCGAGCATGAGCAGGGGAGGGGCAAAGAGAGAGGGAGACACAGAATCGGAAGCAGGCTCCAGGCTCTGAGTTGTCAGCACAGAGCACAACGTGGGGCTTGAACTCATGGACCATGAGATTATGACCTGAGCCGAAGTCGGACGCTTAACCGACTGAGCCACCAGGTGCCCCCAAAATGTGCATTTTTAATTTGGCTGGATCATATGCTAGGAGTATGGTTAGTTTTATAAGAAATTGCCACAGTTTCCTCTAAAGCAGGTAAACCATTTTGCATTCCCTCCAGGAATGAATGATAGTTTCTGTTCCTCCACATCCTCTCCAGGCTTTGGTGTTGTCAGTGTTCAAGCTGTTAGCCATTCTAATAGGCATATAGTGGTATCTCATTGTTGTTGGAATTTGCAATTCTCTAATGACATAATGATGTATGGCATATTTTTAACATTTACTTGCCTTCTGTATATCTTCTTTGGTGGGGTATTTGTTAACGTCTATAGACTTTGTTTTTTAAGTTTATTTATTGAGAGAGCACAAGCAGGGGAGGAGTAGAGAGAAAAGAGAGAGAGAATCCCAATCGGATCTGCATTGTCAGTGAGGAGGCTGATGCAGAGCTTGAGCCCGCAAACTTTGAGATCATGACCTGAGCTGAAACCAAGAGTCAGACACTTAACCAATTGAGCTACCCAGGCACCTCTGTAGACTATTTCTTAATTGGGGTGTTTGCTTTCTTAGTGTTAAGAGTTCTTTGTATATTTTGGCAACAGTGTGTTATCATATATATCTTTTGCAAAAATTCACCCCCAGTTTGCGGGGTTTTTTTCATTTACTTGATAGTGTCTCAGAGTTTTTAATTTTAATGAAGTCCAGCTTATCAATTCTTTCTTATCATTTGTGTCGCTGGCATGGTATCTAAAAAGTCATCACTAGGAGGTTTTTTGTGTTATCTTCTAGGAGGTTTTGTGTGTGTGTGTGTGTCATGTTTATTTATTTTGAGGAGAGCAAGAGAGCATGACTGTGGAAGAGCAGAAAGAGAGAGAGAGAGAGAGAGGGAAAGACAGAATCCCAAGCAGGCTCTTTGAAGTCAGTGCAGAGCCTGACTCAGGGCTCGAACCCAAGAACTGTGAGATCATGACCTAAGCTGAAATCAAGAGTCAGATGCTTAAGCCAACTGAGCTTCCCAGGTGCCCTGATCTAGTTTTGTAGGGTTTGGATGTTACATTTAGGTCTGAGATTGATTTTAAGTTAATGTTTGTGAAGAGTCTAAAGTCTGTGTCTAGATTCATTTTTTTGCATGTAGATGTCCAGTTGTTCCAGGACCATTTGTTGAAAAGACTATCTTTGCTGGGGCGCCCGGCTTCGGCTCAGGTCATGATCTCACGGTTCGTGGGTTCGAGCCCCGCGTCGGGCTCTGTGCTGACAGCTCAGAGCCTGGAGCCTGCTTCAGGTTCTGTGTCTCCCTCTCTCTCTGACCCTCCCCTGCTCATGCTGTCTCTCAAAAATAAATAAAAAAGGTAAAAAAAAAAAAAAGACTATCTTTGCTCCATTTTACTCTTTGCTCCTTTGTCAAACATCAGTTACCTATATTTATGTAAGTATATTTGTGGAATATCTGTCCCATTGATCTTTTTGTTTGTTTGCCAATACCACAGTGTCTTGACTGTTGTAGCTTTATAGTAAATCTTGGATTAAGTTAATGTCAGTTCTCTAACTTTGTTTTTCGCCTTCAACATTGGGTTGACTATTCTATAGGTCTTTGCCTTTCATATAAATTTAAGAACCAATTTGTAGATATCCATGAAATAATTTGCTGGGACATTGACTGGACTTCCACTGGACTTCCACTTACATAAAGATAGAGAGAACTGACTTTATGATATTGAATCTTATCCATAAACATAGAACATCTCTCCATTTAGTTCTTTGAGGTTTTTCACTAGTTTTGTAGTTTTGTACATATTTTGTCAGATTTATATGTAAGTATTTCATTTTGGGGAGATGTCCATATAAGTGGTAATATGTGTTTATTTCAAAGTGAACTTTTATTTTGTTTTATTTAAAAAAAATTTTTAACATTTTATTTATTTTTGCAAGACACAGAAAGAGACAGCATGAGCAGGGGAGGGGCAGAGAGAGAAGGAGACACAGAATCTGAAACAGGCTCCAGGCTCTGAGCTATCACCACAGAGCCCAATACAGGGCTCGAACCCATGAACTGTGAGATGATGACCTGAGCCAAAGTCAGATGTTTAACCTACTAAGCCACCCAGGTGCCCCTATTTTGTTTGATTTTAAATGTTTTATTTATTTTTGTGAGAGAGAGAGACAAAGAGAGAGTGAGCGAGAGCAAGCAGGGAGGGGCAGAGATAGAGGGAAACACAGAATCTGAAGCAGGCTCCAGGCTCCAAGCTGTCAGCACAGAGCCCAATGCAGGGCTCGAACTCACAGGCCATGAGATTATGACCTGAGCCAAAATCAGATGTCCAAATGAGTGAGCCACCCAGGCGCCCCCAAAGAGAACTTTTATATTGCTGGTAAGTGTGAAAGTGATTGACTCTTATATAATAAACTTGTATCCTGCAACCTTGCTATAATCACTTAATAATTCCAGGAGTTTTTTGGTCCATTCTTTCATATTTTCTACGTGGCAAATCATGTCACCTACAAAGACAGATGTGTTTCTTCTAATTTAGTATACTTTTAATTTCCTTTTCTTATTTTATTGCTTAGCAAGGACTTCCAATATGACATTGAAAAGTGATGGTGAGAGGGCATATCCTTGCTTTGTAGCAGATATTAGTGGCAAAGCTTCACATTTCTCACCATTATCTATATAATGTTCCATGTGAACTTGGAAAGACTGCGTATTCTGCTGCTGAATAAAGAACTTTATAGTTAAACATTTTATTCAGGGGATTGAGAGTGTTGTTGAGTTTATGTCCTTATGATTTTCTGCCTGCTGGATTTAGAGGGGTATTGAAGTCTTCAATTATAATAGTGGATTCATCTATTTCTCCTTGCAGTACAATTAGTTTTTGCCTCACAGAGTTTGACACTGCTGTTACACACATGTTAAGGATTCTTTGTTTTTTTATCATTATGTAATGCCCCTCTTTATCCATGATCACTTTTCTTGCTCTGAAGTCTACTCTATCTGAAATAAATATGGTTATTCCCACTTTCTTTTGATTGGTGTTAGCACAGTACATCTTTCTCCATCCATAAATTTTTTAAAAATAATTTTTAATTTTTATTTATTTTTGAGAGAGAGACACAGAACACAAGCAGGAGAGGGTCAGAGAGAGAGGGAAATGCAGAGTCTGAAGCAGCTGTAGGCTCTGAGCTGTTAGCACAGAGCCCAATATGGGGCTTGAACTCATAAACTGTGAGATCATGACCTGAGCCAAAGTTGAATGCCTAACTGACCCAGGTGCCCCTTCATTCTTTCTTCTCTTTGCTTCTCACTTTTTGAAATCTGTGTTGTTATATCCTCACGTTCAGAGATTCTTTCCACAGTTGTGTCCAGTCTACTAATGAATTCATCAAAGGCATTCTTCACTTTTTAATGTTTTTTTATTTCTAGCATTTCTTTCTTAAGAATTTCCATCTCTTTGCTTACATTACCCATGTGTTCTTACAGGCTGTCTACTTTATCTATTAGAGTCTTCAAAATATTAATAATAGTTGTTTTAAACTCACAGTTTGGTAATTCCAACATCTCTGCTATATCTGAGTCAGATTTTGATTCTCATTCTTACTGTTTGATTCTTATTCAAACTGTTATATGTCTTTTAGTGTGTCTTATAATTTTTTCTTGATAGTTGGACAAAATGTACTGGGTACAGTACATCATGGGTACTGGGTGAAGAACTGCTATAAATAGGCCATTAACAATGCAGCAGTAAAATGTGGGAAACCTGAACAAAAAAGACAACTTCCTTGAAAAATTCAAGCTATCAAAACTAAATCAAAAAATGGAAAAAACCAAACCAATTTATGAACATGATATACACTGTCAGTAGTCAAGTCTACCTACAAAACAAAATACACAACACACTCTTTCAGAGAAGTTCTACCTGACTTTCAAGGAATAGGTAAATACTTCTCTTATGTGAACTGTTCTAGAAAACAAAAAAAGATAAGTTATCTAACTTATTTTGTGAGGCTGGGATATCTTGAAACCAATAAAGGACAATGTAAGATTTGAAAATTGTAAAACAATTCCATTTACAATCTTATATTAAAAATTATAAGTGAAATACCAGCAAATGGAATCGTACCATGTATGTTCAAATATCAAGACTAAGTCAGGTGTATCCCAGTAATACAAAGGTTGTTTAATGCAAGGAAAACCTACTAAGGAATCTCTTTTGTTAGAAAGGGGAAGGAGAAAAAATATGATTATTTCAATAGATTCAGGAAAACCATTTGCTAAAACTCAAAAATTCATTCAAAATTTTAAAAGTTAAAAATTTTCAGCCAATTTGGAATAAAAGAGACTCTACTAACTTGATAAATGGTATCTAGAAAATACAATAGCTCTTTATGGTAAATCATTAGAAATGAAAAGGGGTCTGCTATCAGTTTTTTTTTTAACCTTTGAATTTTTTTTAAGTTTAATTATTAATTTTTTCTTTGAGAGAGAGAGAGGCCAGAGAGAGAGAGTGAGAGACAAAGAATCCCACACAGGCTCTGCACTGTCAGCACAGAGCCTGACTGGGGGATTGAACCTGAGACGAGATCAAGAATCAGACACTTGGGGTGCCTGGTTATTGTATTTTCTAGATACCATTTATCAAGTTAGTAGAGTCAGTCCGTTAAGCCGCAGACTTCGGCTCAGGTCAGATCTCACGTTCGTGGGTTCGAGCCCCACGTCAGACTCCGTGCAGACAGCTAGCTCAGAGCCTGGAGCCTGCTTCCGGTTCTGTGTCTCCTTTTCTCTCTGCCCCTCCCCCTCTCATGCTCTGTCTCTCTCTGTATCAAAAATAAATAAAACATTAAAAAAAAAAAAGAATCAGACACTTAACTTACTGAGCTACCTAAGTGCCCCTGCTATCAGTGTTTTTAATTGAATGTTGGGCTGAAGGTCTTAGAAGATTAAGACGGGCTCCTGGGTGGCTCAGTCAGTTAAGTGTATGCCTGTGGCTCAGGTCATGATCTCATGATTCATGAGTTTGAGCCCTGCGTCCAGCTCTGTGCTAACAGCTCAGAGCCTGGAGACTGTTTTGGATTCTGTCTTCTTCTCTCTGCCCCTCCTCCACTCATTCTCTCTCTCTCTCAAAAATAAATAAAACATTTTTAAAAAGAATGTAATTTATTTTATTTTTTGTGGTTTTGTTTTTTATTTAGTTTTGATACAGAGAGAGACAGAGCATGAGAGGGGGAGGGGCAGAGAGAGAGGGAGACACAGCACCAGAAGCAGGCTCTAGGCTCTGAGCTAGCTGTCAGCACAGAGCCCAATGCAGGGCTCGAACCCACGAACGTGAGATCATGATCTGAGCCGAAGTCCGAGGCTTAACCAACTGAGCCACCCAGGTGCCCCAAAAAGAATGTAATTTAAATGAAAGAAATAACTTTCAATACCAAGGAAACTTATAACTCTAAAAGATCTTTATAAAGGAAATTATAAATTAGAAACTTGTACTTGAGGTTCATCCACGGAGGGGTGCCTGGGTGGTTGTATCGGTTAAGCATCTGACTCTTGGTTTGGGGTCAGGTCATGATCTCATAGTTTCATAGTACAAGCCCAGAGCGGGGCTTTATGCCGACAGTGCCAAGACTGCCTGGAATTCTTTCTCTCGCCCTCTCTCTACCCCTTCCCTGCTCATGCCGTCTTGGACTCTCTTAAAATAATAAACTTAAAAACAAAAAGGAGATTTATCCATGGAGACAGATGTGATCCTAATTCATTTATTTAACTCCTGTTTACTACCTCATAATCTATCTATACTATAATTTATCTATTCTCTTGTTTCATGACATTTAGGTCGTTTTCAATTCTTTCATGTTACAAGCAATTCTACTGCAACAAGGTGTTTCTTTTTTTAACATTTATTTTGAGAAAGAAAGTGTGCACGTGTGAGTGGGGGATGGGGCAGAGAGGAGAAACCAAATCTGAAACAGGCTCCAGGCTCTGGGCTGTCAGCACAGAGCCCAACTGCGGGCTTGAATTCATGAACTGCGAGATCATGACCTCAGTCTGACACTTAACTGACTGAGCCACCCAGGTGCTCCTACAACAGTGTTAATAGATGGCTCCTTGTGATCATATGCAGGATTATTTTTCTAGAATATTTCTAGAATTACAATTGCTGGTTTATGGAGGATGACACTTTTTACCTTTTTGATATTGTCAGCTTGCTCTCCAGAGTGATCTGGAGTGTCACCAGCAGTGTATACATGTTCCTACCACTCCGCTTCTTCCTCCTTAACCCTTGTGTTGTCAGATTGGTTACATCCCCCGCCCCCCAGTCTGATTGTTGTAAATGGCATCTCATTGAAATACCAAAAGACTGTAGGCTCTCTAGGAATTATAATTTTTTCTTCCCTGCTGTTTCCTTAGGGCTTCAGTTGTGCTGGTCCCTTTGTAGGTACTCAAATATTTGTGGAGCAAACGAGTGAATAGTTCACTAGTAAGGCTGAGCATCCTCGATGTGTTTATAACTCACCAATATGTTAATGAGGAGGCTCAAGGTATGAAAAGCAAAACTATTATGATTATTCCACTTGGAGTTTAAAACTTCAATATAAAATCCAGTGTGTCAACGGAGAGGAATCAGGCTGCTTTAATGAGAGACAGAGACTGTCACACTGTCGAAAGGAGAGTAACAGGGACCACCCAAGCAACAAAAAAGGCACTAGGCCTGGGAATCCAAAGACCTTAGCCCAATCTCCTTCCAATTTAGGATTGAAACTTCATGTATATAAGTAGATTACTTAACCTCCCTGAATCTCAGGCGTCATCATCTTAAAATAGAGATAATGATAATAATACCCACTTGGAATCCTGAGCAGAGAACACAGAGTTCACTAACTGGACTTTAACATAAAAATAGCCACCACCACCTAACCTCAGACGCCCCACCCCCCACAAAACGCCTCAGTTGGCACAAAAACATTTTTATATAAGAGGTCTAGTGGAATCTATGGACCAGATAATACCACTAGGGACCAAGCAGTACAAAACTGGGCAGTTCCATCTGTGACATATTCCAGCACAGCCTCAAACCCAAAGCTTCCAATTAGCTGGCATTTCTGGAACACGCTCGTTCCAGTCCTGCTCCCTGCTGATCTACCTACCAACCCTCTCAATTATGTAACTTGGAAGCCCTGTTTGGCTGAACACAACCCACTGTATCCCTCAACCTATTTCTGAATAGTTGCTGAACTTTGTTTCCTCTCAAGGACACTCCTGTTCTGAGTTGCCCTCATAAGGAGGTTCTTCTTTCTCTCATTGGTCAGGCACCCCAGCACTGAGATATGGCCATTAGCTTGTGGAAAATCCCAGTTTTTTTGGGACTGACTATTATAAATACTGGGGGGCTATCATTAAGAAAAAATATTATAAAATTATAAATACAAACATCTTCTGATACTTCCCTCTTTCATCTTGCAAGTCACTCTGCCACATCCATTGAAACTTCTACATGACTACAATATGAAGGAGGGGGTGAATCATCCAAAATTCAAGCTTCCAAGATCTTTTCCTTCTTCTGTGCCAATGACTTTCACCACACAGCATTTGAGCAAACCACTACTTGGTCATCCTATGGACCCTGTTATAATTAGCACCTGTTCCAACTCTGAAATCCTAAATTTAAAATGCCCATTTCTGACTACAACTCCCTGTCATGTAAAAGATCTCCATTAACTTTTTTTCCACTTGATCAGCTCTCCCTGGACATTACTTCCTATCTCTTCCTGACTATATACTAGGCCACTAAGTAGGGTAGGGTGAGGCACCTACGGTAAAAATTTAAGGAGGCACTCATGTTCACGGTCATGCAAATACAGGGCATACATTATGTGTCATGATGTATTACTTTAATTTCTCGCCATTACACTGAACTTTCTTGAATCCTTGCTCTTCTGTCCACAAGCTCTGTAAAACCACAGTCCTTGGTTTGGATCCATCCAATATTCAATGTCTCTCCCAGCAACTGAATATGACTGAGCGGGTGACATACTACTGCAGATGAGGGAAAATACAAAGTACTGAGCCTCATTCCAAGCCAGCCCTCAACTTTACCAGCAATCCTTTTGCATGTTTGTAGATGACTGTTTTTTCACTTCCCTGTAGCAGTATGACAGACATTGTTAGCTGTCAGCTCAATTAATACCCATTCCCTTCCTTAGTCACAGGATCTCAATTTATTTTAAGTAGCAATATGCCCTGCTAAAAGACACCGTCATTTCAGCCATAGGAAGCCAATGTGGTATAAACTGAAGTTGGGTAGGTCTTCTAGTAAAGCTCCTTAAAAGCAAAACTGATGACAGAAGAGAAGCTGCTGTGTACTGTTGGGCTCTTCTTTACCCTTTCCCTTCTCAACTCCCTGCTTTCTGCCTGGAACATGAAATCTTAGAAGATGTGGCATTTTGAAGATGGAAGACTTTATAAGGATGGAAGAGGGGAAAAAAAAAAAAAAGGATCTGGGTTCTTTGTGACAGCAAGGAGCTTCCAGATCAGCCCTGGAAGGATGGCATACCTCCATCTCTGTGTGAAAGAAAAACTTTATCCAGTTTCAGGCACCACTACTTCCACTCAAACACAACTTCTATCTGGTAATGCAGACAATCCTTCCAAATTTTCAGTGCTTCCTTAAAATCTTATTCCTGCCCTCCACTGAAAAATATCAAGGTTAGGGAGCCTGGGTAGCTCAGTCAATTAAGTGCCAGACTTTTGGTTTCAGCTCAGGTCATGATCTCACAGTTTTGTGAGACTGAGCCCCAAGTCAGGCTCTATGCTGACAGCAAGGAGCCTGCTTGGGATTCTCTCTCTCCCTCTCTTCTCTCCTGGTGCCCCCCCTCCCCCCTCTCTCTATCAAAATAAATAAACTTTAGAAAAAGAAAGACATCAAGATCATCACATGCTAAAGCACTGAAATTCCTGCCTTCAGGACTTCATTTCCCTCCTATCTCAGTAACTTTCTTCTGTCCAAAGCAAAGCATTGTAACCAGGCTTAGCTAACCTCACCTTGTGCCTCCTTAGAACATCCTCCTAACATCCCTTCTCTCTCCACTATAGGTAACATCTCCCTGTCTCCCCCTTCTGGCCATAAAGATACCTAAATTTCTAGCTTTAAAAAACAAAACCAAAACCTCACAGTAATCCTTCCAACCCCGCCGCTCCCGTTAACTACCATCCTAGGTCTTTCCTTTTCCTATGCAACAAAAGCGGAATCCGAGTGTGCCAGCTTCTTTCTCCAATTGTCCATGTACCAGCCCACAGACGACTTCCCAAGGCTCTCTGTTCCTCACTCTCCCAACCCATG
>NC_043701.1:43344935-43354820 GCF_006229205.1 Suricata suricatta | reverse complement strand
AGGGAACCTACCTGTCCTCTGGAAGCGCCTGCACCAGGACGTCCACGCACCAGAGCGAGTATGGTGTGGAAAACTGCTCCAAGGGTTCTCCAGGTGCCCTTGGGGCGGAGCAGTCAGGCTCAGGTCCTCGCCCAGGGCGCATGCGTGGGCCATGCGGTGGGGTGGGGGAAAGCTGCGCCTGCGCAACAGGCAGCACGTGTCCGCCGCGCAAGGCAGATAAAGGTGGGGGCCAAGGCCCAGGTGTCAGAGAATGTGATTTTTGAAAAATTATTTTTTATTTAAAAAAAGTATTTTAAATGTTTTATTTAGTTTTGAGACAGAGAGAGACAGAGCATGAGAGGGGGAGAGGCAGAGAGAGAAAGAGACACAGAATCTGAAGACAGGCTCCAGGCTCCGAGGGGTCAGCACAGAGCCCGATGCGAGGCTCCAACCCACGAACATAAGATCATGACCTGAGATGAAGTCAGAGCCTTAACTGACTGAGCCACCCAGGCGCCCCTGAAATATGATTTTGGAATGGTGGATGAAGGAATTATATGAGGAAAACTCTTGAGGTCAGAAGGTGGGAAATTCCTGAGAGAAAGAAATGCATATTGTATTTTAAGCTTTCTTTGAATTAAAAAGCTAAGATTTTATACTCGTGCACTATGTTCATGTGATTCACTTTCAGGTTTCTTTCTTTATTACTTACTTACTTACTTACTTATTTATTTATTTATTTATTTATTTAATTTATTTATTTATTTAAAGTTTATTTTGAGAGAGAGCACCCGCACAAGCAGGAGAGCAACAGAGAGAGGGTCCCAAGAAGACTCCATGCTATCAGTGTAGAGCCACAAACTGAGATCATGACCTGAGCCAAAATCAAAGAGTCAGACACCTATCCAACTGAGTCACCCAGGTGTCCCTCACCTTCAGGTTTGAAACATTTGTCCTGAGAGTTGTGGTTTAGAATTAAAGTGATGAGTACTGGAAGTAGGACTCAGATTTGTGTTGCTTATTTGCTTGCTTGTTTTCATTGCAACCCAACTCAGAGATTTTAGTGAATAAAAAAAATAAAGAGTTACGTCTTGAGTAACCTAAAATTCCAAGAAAGAAGCCACTTAAGGCTGGCTAAATTGGGAATCAAAAGACATAATCCATATTAGTATCTATTTCCCTTTATTTCTAGGTTTTGACTTTCTCTATATTGATCTCATACTCAGCCATTTCAAAGTGGTAAAGATGGTTACTGCATTTCTAGGCCTGTTATGATTTTATGGCTAGGGATCCCAGAGAAGAGCCCACTCTTCCAGTAGATCCAGCAAGCTCCAAAGCTCACTCTCAGTGGTCTGGCTTTGTCACATGCCCTCCCTGTTCTACTTGCCAAGCCAGGAATCTGGACTACTCCCCTTACCCAGTCCACGTTATAAGCCCCATGCTGAAGGTGGATGAGCCAGCCATACTCTATTGGGACATGGAAGGTCTCTCCTTTTTCAGAGGAGCTTGAAGGGCCTATTGTCAAGAGAAGAATGGATGCCAGTACAGAAAGATGTTGACTATAGATTCACTGAAGAGAATTTACATCATTTTTGGATAAAGTTAGTTAAGTAGGAAATGAGAGGAATGTATAAGAACTTGTCAATAGCCGGGTAAAATTGTGTATTAAACAGCATGTCTGTCATAGCCAAGGTTGTAGAGATGCTCCTTGGGGGGGATATAACATGGGTTCAGTTAAGCAAGCGGACACAAACCATCCTTGGTTGCCTACAGGGCAGATTATTGTGGCTCATTTTATACTTAGTCATTTTCACTAGAAATTGCTCAGAATGGGAGGCATAACTACTCTAGGAATAATGGAACATCTCTTCACTTGAAACTGGCTTAAATTGTTTTTTTTTTTTTTTTAATTGAAAAAGTAACCAAATGCAAGGCACCTGGGTGGCTCAGTTGGTTGAGCATCTGACTCTTGATTTCGGCTAAGGTCATGAACTCAGGGTCATGAGACAGAGTCCCACATCAGGCTCCACGCTGATCATGGAGCCTGCTTAAGATTCTCTCTCTCCCTCTTCCCCTCTCCCCTGCTGTCACACCTGTGCTCCCAAGAAAGGAAGGAAGGGGGGAGCCTGGGTGGCTCAGGAAGTTCAGCGGCCGACTTCAGCTCAGGTCATGATCTCACGGTTTGTGGGTTAGAGCCCCGTGTCAGACTCTGTGGTGACAGCTCAAAGCCTGGAGCCCGTTTCAGTTCTGTGTCTCCCTCTCTCTCTGACCCTCCCCTGCTCACACTCTGTCTCTCTCTCTCTCTCAAAAAATAAAAATAAAACAAAAAAATTTTTGAAGGAAGAAAAGAAAGAAAGAAACCCAATGCATAGGGCTAAAAATTAAAATAGCACACAAATAAGGAATAAAGTCTTTCTCTTTTTTTTCTTAATTTTTTTAACATTTATTTATTTTTGAGAGACAGAGTGAGACAGAGCGGGGTGGGGAAGGGATAGAGACGAAAGGCAGGCACAGAAGCCAAAGCAGGCTCCACAGAGCTGTCAGCACAAAGCCCGATGCGGGGCTCAAACTGATGGACTGCGAGATCACGACCTGAGCCAAAGTTGGACACTTAACCAACTAAGCCACCCAAGGCGCCCCATCCCTCTTTTTTATATATATTTATTTTTGAGGGATAGAGAGAGGGAGAGGGAGGGGCAGAGAGAGAGAGGGAAACACAGAATTGGAGGCAGGCTCCAGGCCCTGAGTTGTGAGCACAGAGATCATGATCTCAGCTGAAGTAGGACGCTTAACCGACCGAGCCACCCAGGCACCCTCTTTCTCTCTTAATCTCTTTTCCCGGTCTTCCAGTACCTTACCCAATGCAGAAAATATTGCCAGTGATTTGGCTATCTTCCCAGATATATTCTATGCATATTCAAGAATCTCTACCTCTATTTAGTAGGCTTTGTTTTAGAAAGCAGCTTTAGGTGCACAGCAAAATGGAGCAGAAGGCAGAAAGATACCTCATATGTTCTCCATAATGCATAGCCTCTCCGATTATCAAGATCCCTCACCAGAGTGGTCCATTTGTCATAATCAGTGAACCTACAATGATATGTTATCACCCAAAGTTCACCTTAGGGTGTGCTCTTAGAGCTTTATGTTCTACGGTTTTGGATAAATACATCATGAAAGATATCCACCACTATAATGCCATATTGAATAGTTTCCCTGCCATAAAAATTCTTTGCCTATTCATGCCTCCATTCTCTCTAACTCTTGGCAAACACTTATCTTTTTACTGGCTCCAAAGCTTTGCCTATTTAGAAAGTCACATCATTGGAATCATACAGTATGTAGTTTTTTCAGATTGGTATCTTCTACATAGTAATATGCATTTAAAGTTTTCCTGTATCTTGTTGTTACTTGATAACTCACTTTGTACTGATGAATAATATTCCATAGTTTGAATTATACTTTACACATCCATTCATTTCCTGAAGGATATCTTGGTTTCTTCCAGGTTTTCACCATATGTTTAGTTTTGTAAGTAACTGCCAAACTTTCTTCCTTCCACACTATTTTGTACCATCTTACATTTCCACCAGCAAGCAGAGTTCCTGTTGCTCCATATCTTCACCAGCATTGGGTATTGTCAGTGTTCAGGATTTAGGCATTCTGGTACCTTTATAGTATCTCCTTCCTTTAATTTGTATTTCCTTGATGACATATGATGTAAAGCATGTTTTCATATGTTTATTTGCAAGTTTTGTCTGTGTGTTTTCTTTGGTGAGGTGTCTTAAGGTCTGCAGCCTCTTTTTTAATCAGGATATTTTCTTTCCTTTTTTTTTTAAGTTTATTTATTTTGAGAGAGACAGAGGCAGCATGAGCAAGGGAGGGGCAGACAGGGTAGGAGAGAGAGAATCCCAAGCAGGCTCCACACTGTCAGCACAAAGCCCCACTCTGGGCTCGAACTCATGAAACCATGAGATCATGACCTGAGCCCAAACAAAGAGTCAGATGCTTAACTGGCTGAGCCACCCAGGCACCCCTAATTGGGTTATTTTTTTAATGTTTTAAGGGTTCTGCATAATTTTGGGTAACTCCTTTATCAGTTATGTCTTTTACCAATATTTTCTTCCAGTCTGTGATTTTTCATTCAGTTGACAGTATCAGTATCTTTTGCAGAGTTTTAAGTTTTAATGAAGTCAGCTTTTCAATTCTTTCTTGCATGGATCATGTATGCCACTAGTATTGTATATAAGAAGTCATCACTATACTCAAGGACATACAGGTTTTCTGTTATATTCTAGGTCTATAGTTTCTACATTTACACTGAGGTTTGTGGTCCATTTTAAGTTCCTTTTTGTGATGGGTGTTTAGTGTCTGTTTCTAGGATCACTTTTTGCTCTGTGTGTTCAGTTGTTTCAGGATGATTTGTTGAAAAGACCATCTTGGCTCCATTGTATTGTCTTTGCTCCTTTGTCAAACATTGGTTAATTACACAGGTCTAGGTGTGGGCTCTCTATTCTATCCTGTTGATCGGTTTGTAATTTCTTAAGTGTTTGGTAGATTTCAGTGGCCCTTCTAGGCCAGTACTTTTTGTTCTGGAAGGTTATCAGTTAGTTGATGCATTTTCTTTAATAGATACAGGTCTCTGTAGATATCCATTTCTATTTGTGAGAGTCTCACAAACTTGTCTTTCAATGAACTGGTCCATTTTGTGTAGGTTATGAAAGTTGTGATAACAGAGTTCATAGTATTCCTTCCATCTTTTTAATGTCCATGGCATCCTCTTTCATTTCTGATACTAGTGATTTGTGTCTTCCCCTTTTTTTACTCAGTAAGTTGGCTGGAGGCTTATCAACTTTATTGATCTTTACAGTGAACCAGCTTTTCGTTTTGCTTTTTTTTTTTTTTTGTATTGATTCTGTTGTCGATTTCATTAATTCTGCTTTAATTTTGATTTTCTTATTCTTTGAACTTAATTTGCTGTTTATTTTCTAGTTTCCAAAGATAGAGGCTATCTGATTGATTTTCAAATCTTTTCAATTTTGTAAATTTCCTTCTAAGCATTACTTCCATGTCACCAGACATATTTTGACAAGCTCTACTTTATTTAGTTCAAAATCTTTTTTTTTTTTTTAAGTAGGCTTTGTGCTTATTCAAGCCATTGCCAAGCTTGAACTCATGAGCCTGAGATCAAGACCTGAAGTGAGACCAAGACTTGGGTGCTTAGCTGACTGAGCCACCCAGGCACTCCTAGCTCAGAATCTTTAAATTTTCCCTGAGATTTCTTCATTGAATCAGGGTTACTTAGTATTTAATCTCAAAGTATTATGGGATTCTACAGCTAACCTTGTTTTCTATATTCAGTTGTAGGCTCAGAGCAGACACTGCAAGATTAATACACTTTTTAATTTGTAAAAGTGTTTTTATGGCCCACAGTATATCCTATTTTGGTGCATGTTGTGCGAGCTGTGTATTCTGTTGGAGGAAGTAGTCTGTGGATGTCCACTATTTGCAGTTAAGGGTACTGTGGGGTTCAGCTGTCCTTACTGATTTTTTACCTGCTGCATCTGTCCTATTCTGATACAGGAATACTAAAATCTCCTAGTGGTAATAGTGGGTCATTCTATTTCTTCATGTAGTTCTACCACTTTTGGCCTCACATAGTTTCACCCTCTGTAAAGGGCATGCACTTTAGAGAGGGACTGTTACGTTTCAGTGAAGAATTGATGTTTCATGTAATGCCATTCTTTATCCCTGACCAGTTAGCTTGGTCTCAAGTCTGCTCTGTCTAAAAGAAAAACAGGGGCGCCTGGGTGGCTCAGTCGGTTAAGCCTCCGACTTCGGCTCAGGTCAGATCTCACGTTCATGGGTTCGAGCCCCGCGTCAGGCTCTGTGCTGACAGCTAGCTCAGAGCCTGGAGCCTGCTTCCAGTTCTGTGTCTCCTTCTTTCTCTGGCCCTTCCCCTCTCATGCTCTGTCTCTCCTATATCAAAAATTAATAAAGCATTTAAAAAATATTAAAAAACCAGCTTGTCCACTTGCTTTTGATTAGTATTAGCATGGTACATCTTTTTCCATCCCTGTCTTCATAGTTAAAGTGAATTTTTTTTTTGTAGACAACAGTTTTTGCCCTTTAGGATGTCTTGTAATGTTTTATTGATTGCCAGACATTCTGTACTGGATAAAAGGAAGTGCTCTAAATAGGCTTTTAGTGACATGGTAAGCTGTGGAGGTGGGACAGGGATCAGAGTGCTGTGGTTATAGGACTGTGATTTTAGATCTCAGTCTTTTAGTGAGATTGTGCCTTCGGACTGTGAACTCTACCTCCTCCCATTAGGCAGGGAAGGGTGGTTAGAGTGGGTCTGAGATAAGTTTTTGCTTACGCCCCGATCAGTTAGGCTCTGGTCAACTAGCTTGTCCTGAGGTCTGGTGTTAGTGTTGGTTGTATATGTCACAGGGTGGTTTCTCTTCCCTCCTCTTCCTGTGGGATCTTTCTTCTAATCAGTAGGAAACTGGTTGAGCTACTGTAGCTAAAACTCAAAAAGGCAAAAGGCAGGGGAGGATTCCCTATGAATGGGTCCCCTTGAAGTTTTTAACTCCCAGATTTGTTCTCCTTGAGCCTGCAATTTGTCAGTAACAGTTCAGGCTTCCCTATCCCATTACTAGTTCCCATGGAGTTTTTATCTCTTCAGTTTATGCTCCTCTAAGTTGTACTTCTCTGCATTCACATCTCTCTCCAGCACTGGGGTAGCTTTTTGCCTATAACCTACTGCTATGAAGGGTCCGGGAAGAATTCTTGATTTTTTTCAGTTCAGCATTTTACTTTGTTTGGAGTAAGTGACTTCCAAACTTCTTACATGTCTAGAATCAGAAACTCTATGAGCTTTTAACATTAATTAGACATTAAGTACACATAGGTGTACAATTGAAATAGAGGGACAAATTCATGCTTTTATAAATAGGCTGATTTTGAATCGATATTAAATTCACTTTGCATCCATTCCCTCCTTTGTATAACGAGATGAACTGGGTTTCTTTTGACATTAGCCAACATCTCCCCATTTCTCCCACCATGCAGCCCCTGGCAACCACCATTCTACTGTTTCTGAGTTCATCTTTTCTAGATTTTACATATAGGTGAGATGATACAGCATTTGACTTTCTTTGTCCAACTGACTTCTCTTAGGAAAATGCCCTCAGGATCCATCTGTTGTCACAAGTGGCAAGATTTCCACTTATAAAACAAAGGTTGGGGCACCTGGGTGGCTCAGTCAGGTAAGCATCTCACTTTGGCTCAGGTCATGATCTTGCGGTTTGTGAGTTTGAGCCCCACGTCAGGCTCTGACAGCTCAGAGTCTGGAGCCTACTTCAGATTCTGTGTGTGTGTGTCTCTCTGCCCCTCCCCTGCTTGCACTCTGTCTCTATCCCTCTCAAAAATAAACAAATATTTAAAAAAATTTTTTTAAGGTGGAGGGGCACCTGGGTGGCTTACTCGATTGAGCATCTGACTTTGGCTCAGGTCATGATCTCGTGATTCCTGAGTTTGAGCTGCACGTTGGGCTCTGTGCTGACAGGTGGGAGCCTGATAAGGATTCTGTTTCTCTCTCTCTCTCCCTCTCTCTCTGTCCCTGCCCCCACTCATACTCTCTCTCTGTTTCTCTCTCAAAATTAAATAAACATTAAAAAAAAGTTAAAAAAAAAAGTTTTAGGGCACCTGGGTGGCCAGTCAGTTAAACATTGACTCTGGGTATCAGTTCAGGTCCTGATCTTAAGGATGTTAGTTCAGGTCCTGCGTTGGGCTTTGAGCTGAGTGCGAAACCTTCTTAAAATGTGTGTGTGTTTGTGTATACATGGACACATATAAATCTTATATTTATTATCTTATATTTATTACATGTATATCTTATGTTTATTATATTATATATATCTTGTGTGTGTGTGTGTGTGTGTGTGTGTGTGAGAGACAAACATATATCAAAGGTTTTGTGAGCAGTTGGAAGAAGTAGGGAGGGAGGAATTCCCAGAAAAGTGATGAGAAATTGGCCTGTGGGGAACCCACACATGTCTAGAGCCTATAGGCTTAGTGGGACAATGAGACGATACAGATACAAATCAGATAATGAAGGCCTTTATGGCATCCTAAAGAATGGGGTCATTGTGGGGCGCCTGGGTGGCTCAGTTGGTTAAGCCTCCGACTTCTGCTCAGGTCATGATCTCATGTTCGTGGGTTTGAGCCCCATGTCAGGCTCTGTGCTGACAGTTCAGAGCTTGAAGCCTGCTTCCAAATCTGTGTCTCCCTCTCTCTCTGTCCCTCCCTGCTCATGCTCTGTCTCTGTCTCAAAAATGAATAAAACATTTTTAAAGAATGGGATCATTGTTCCTCTTCTTCTGAATGGCAGTGATAAGCCCTTCAAATAGTGTGTCCGGAGTGAGGAGGTGTCACAGTTGAGTCAGAAAGATAATTCTGGGGGCACTTAGCTGGCTCAGTTGGTAGAGCATCCAACTCTTGATGCTCAGGGTCGTAAGTTTGAGCCCCACAGTTGGGTAATCTCTACAGTTGGGTGTAGAGATTACTTCAGAAAAGAGAAAGATAATTCTGGAGGTAGTATGGATTACAGACCTGTGAATGTCAGGGGGATGGGTCAAGGAAGTTACTGAGGTAAAAACATGGGAGAGGACTTCAAAGTCCTTTGCCTGGTAGCAGAAGAGGGAAGGTATTACAAAGGGTAGCCATGGATTTTGGTGATCAGTGAGTGACAAAACATTAACACCCATGTTTTTGTAGTGGATGGCTTGATGGGGTCCCATGGTAGATTATACTGGCAGGAATCTGCTATTTTGGTATTTTGTTCCACTGTATGATATGGTACAACATATGGTAGGATTTACCAGAGTCATGAGCTTTATTCTGTTGGTTTCTAACCTCTATAGAAAGTGTTGAACTCCCAAACTGTGACTTATCTGTTTCCTTTCAATACAGGAAGCAACCCAGGAGCTTGTATTCATTAAACACTGAAATTGAGTTAGAAAGATCAGCCTCAGCATATTAAGTAAACTGCCTCATTAACATTGGTCTGAGTATAATTATTGCTTTTATATTCTAAATAGAAGTTTTATCTTAACTTTGTCCATTGTATACATCTGTTTTCCAAAAGCAAATGTCTTTTCTTAAATGAGTTTGTATGAGAGAAATTTGTCTGTCAGTACTGGCACCATTGCACTGTTTACCCCTAAAGAGTGGAAAATGGGGGGAGATGTGTGTATGTGTGAATGAACAGTGCTGAATAAACAGGTTTAGAAAGGCTTGTACATACAAAGGACTTTTGTTCTCCTTTGCTCTATAAGAGCTGACATAATTATTCTTTCTTCAGCCACAACAATCCAGAATTATGCTTAGTGGGTGCTTGGTCTCTTTGAAAAAGGGCCACTACTAAGTAGGGGTGATTCATGATATGCTATCTGATGGCCTGGCAACCAGTCAGAGCAGATGCCTGCTCTTGTAGTGAAGGAGGTGCTGGAGGCCCCCTTGTTCCGGTCATTGCCCTTTCACTTCTTGAATCCTGAGGGGAGAAAGTGGGGGCCAATAGCTACCAATTAGCATGAAAGAAGCTCAATATTTTAACAATTGGTGTGGCCACATGGCTGCAAAATGGCTGAATGTTGGGACTGGTTGCAGGAGACAGAGTCACTAACTACTGTATTTTCATTCTAGGTTTCAGACAGAAGTCTGTATTTTCCATATTCAGTGGTACTCAGTGAGAATCCTGGCTTCCTCAGTCCCCGTTGCCCACTACACGTAATCGACATCCTGTATCTTACAACACGGCACAGTTCCAGCACTGTACTGGCTACAGAAAGAACACGAAAATGAGAGAGACTCAGACTGAACCTCAGCAGGGTGAAAATATGACTA
>NC_043701.1:43335572-43344835 GCF_006229205.1 Suricata suricatta | reverse complement strand
AGCACAACAGGATTTCAGAGTTCTTGGGAAAATAGAGATGTGCTTTTTAACCCTCATGAGGGTACAGAGGGCATTCCATGTAAAGATGAAGAAAGCACTGTGTGGTTGAAGCAGTGCCATGATGTAAGACATGATGATGTAGTAAAGTTGGGCTCCATCATGAATATGAACTTGGGTCGAGGAAAAAAGAAAAAGGCTATGTAATTTCTCCCCAATTCCTGTCTTCTCCAGATGAAGCAAAAGACAGATGAAATCCAGGATACCCTGAACTCCAATCTGTGCCCATCTTCTGGATTGGCAACAAGCTCCAGCAGGAAAGGCCAGTCTGCTCCAGCCATAAAACTGTTGAGGACCTGAGCATACAGTCCAAATCCCAGAGTCCTCTTAGCACTGGGAAAAGCATGCCAGACAATGGTAGTGGGGCCATCGTTTCCCTGTGAATGTGGATGAAGTTAAAGTGATACAGAGCAACATCTACACTGAGAATTATGTCCTTCCACCTATCTTGCGAGCCCAGTTCAACCAGGTTAATGGAGACATTCAGTGTGATATGAGCCAGTGGCAGGATGCAGAGCTGGAGAAATCCCCTGAGCAAATGCCTTCCAAAGATGAGTCATCACTAGACTACAAAACTAAAGGATCACAGAAAAAGTCAATCAGGAATGGGAAATTGAACACAAATGAAGAAGAAATGACCATGAATGATGAGACTGAGGAGTATCATGAGAACTTCAAAAAGTGTGCCAAGATTAAAAAGACTGTGAAAGGCAGGAAGTAGAAAACCCTGAGCAATTTCTTAAGTGGCAACATAGTGTATTTATTGAAGAAAAAGGCTGCCTTGAACACTGTACTTCCCAAGGATTCAGAGGACTGTGAGTTGGAAGAGGAAGTCGAAGATGAAGACAGGTTAAAGCATGGTGAATATAAGAACATCCCTCTGGTATATGAGGTGACAGGACAGGATGGGAGGCTCCAAAGGAAATGTACAGTGGCCACAAAGGAGGGACTGGAGTTCAAGAGAGCCTCTCACAAGTGATGGGAATGTAAGTGACTAATGGGCTGATCCTATTTGGTTGTCTGTGGTAATTCCATACTGGGTCCTGGATGCAAAGACAGCCACAGATCAGCAGTATTTCTCTATTTTGAAAGTATGTTCTTAACTGTAGGTGCCCATGTGCGTAGGATTGACAGAGACCCTATGAGGTCCTGCATTCTAGAAAACTGTAATATAATTTGAAACAAAGAGCTGTAGCAGATGATGGAGAGCTGGGTGGTCGTAAAGGACAGTGGGGTTGAGAGAGAAAAGGAGGGATGGACATTGATATAGGTGGAGTTGCTGAGAATGGGCAGTCTGTGTGGAGGTAGTGGACTGTGATACAATTTTGGGGACTGTGGTTTGGAGTAGGAATGGAGACAGTAGCATGAGCTCACCAAATGGGCAGCCAGGGGAGGGTCAAGTGTGTTCCAGGGATCAAGCCTGAGACCAGCTAGCAAGAGGGGAGGTGAGAAAGTAGGTCTAAGCAGAATGGGCTAAAGTAGTAGATATTTTCCTTTTTAGATATTTGTCCTCTAGGCAACAAGGATGTGCTAAAGCAAATTGAATAGAGAAAGGACAGGAAGAAGTATGCTCTAGGAATCTTCAGTGGGCAGTACAGTGTAGGAGGAATTTGAACTCTCCCTATATGGCTGAAACCCTTGTATATAGTCAGTTTAAGTGAAGATTGGATATAAAGTAATGAGGGTCCTAACCCACATGGGAGTAAAAGGTCTAGATCTCAGTGAATTCATTAATGAAATTGATTCCTTAAGAATAGAAGGCTGGGTTTTGAACTTGAGTACCTAGATAAAATGGTACCATCTGTGGAAAAGAAAACTTGGGAAGAGAATTTGTTTTGCTTTACTGTGTGGTTGTCGGTGGGAGGATTGGACCAGCAGGTCATGAACACCTAGTTGAAGCTGGAGTTTGGACCACTGTATTTTTGGAGGGGGCTCAAATGAGTAGGAAGGGCCCAAAGTAGAGCCTGAGGGATGATTATATATGGGGTGCAAAAATGAAATGAAGCAGGTAAGGGATGAACGGGATGCATAAGGACCCCAAGGAAATTTAATTTTCAGTCTTAGCTCCTAAACCAGAACTGGCCATCTTACCTTTAAAGTCTCATTTGCCTCTGCTGTCATTTCTCATGAGTGTGTAGGAATCAGGTTTTTCCATCCTATCACAGCCCTGTGAAGAAGATAATTTACTCTTGGTTATGCAGTCAAGATGGTAATTTTCAGGCTGAAATCTCTAGATTATGTCTATTATATTTTTTATTGCTAAGAACCATAGAATGATATAGGATAAGATCTTGAAAAATGGGTTTTCTTGAAAGATGTGTTTTTTTATTTTTATTTTTTCCCATTTTTTAAAAAGCAATTTGGGTTATTTAGTGTAAGAATCATTTCTTTCCTCAGGTAACTATGAGAGATGGAAAAGCAAGGTACCTTACAAAGTTTCAGACATTCAAGGCAGATGCTGTAAAGTTAAGGAAACAGCCAGCAGGTACAGAGTTGGTATCTATCATTCCTGTGTCTAGTTTCAGTGTCTCATCGATAGGGCTTTGTTTGGGGTTTCTTACTCAGTGCATGTTCTGTCCTCTAAAACTAACACAGTTTGTGGGCAGTGAAAAAATGGCAGCATTCTAACTGGGTAGTAGACCTGTGTCTATAGATTCTTACCTACGAGTAGTTTGGAGCCAAAGCCTTTTGATTCTGTGGAATGTCATTTTTATGTTGGTTTTCCACATTTAATTCCCAGTCTGTTATGGTAGTCTGCTGTCGGTTATATGAGATTTTTGTAAGTTATCCTACCGGTTCAGTCAAAGTGTCCCAGTTTAGAGCTGGCAGAGCTGGGCACTGGAAGTTCAGGGTCTCCCTTATGGGTCTAGCAGTTTGACAGGCTTCTCTTCACACTGAGTCTTGACATTGAGTATCCCTGCCACACCTTTAACACCTAGGCCTGGGGTGTCGGGGAGCAAGTGGTTATTGGCCTTTTACACAGGTCATTCCTGCCTTGCAGCAGTCATAAAGTAGTCTAATAATCATGCTCGGGCAAAATGTTAAGACCTTTAACTTTATCCTAAAGATGAAAATAAAAGGTATTAGTAATGATTTTTTGTATAGGATATCTTAAGTTTGTAATACAGCTGATTTAAGGAACTGTATTATTCTATTTTTTTAAAGGAAACAAATACTGAGTTCCAGCTACATAAAAGAACTAAATATTGCATCATTATGGTGGTTTAGAACATGTGATCACCCCTTGATTTAATCTAATACAGCTGTTATAACAACAAACAAAAAAATATGACATTGTAAAGCCTTTGGAATTAAAAGATATAAAACAGCAAATAAATTGAATTGCATATGTGTGTGACTCTCAAGCATTTTCTTTCTTCTCAGAATGGCCACATCACTGGTAACACCAACAGAGTTGCATCATTCATGAATACTTCTGCCATGTATATTACTGTCTTATAATCTCCAGGGACCTTTATATATGGAGGAAAGGATGGCAGAGTTGAGGACAGAATAGTGGATGGATTTGCCATGAACAGGAACTGCCCTGGACAGACAGTACCTTATTCATTTTTTATAAATGGAAACCAGCATATAGTAGGTCCACTGATGGGTATGTCCAGTGGCGGTTTGTAGCATATGTTATTTACTTCCAGTGTACACTTGTAGAAACAAGGGAAACTTTAGGCAAACAAGAGTTCCTTATACTTAGAACCTATGACCTAGATGATAAATTTGTGGAATCAGTCTTCTCACAGTAAAAGGTACAGGTTAAGTCTGTGACTAGGTGCCAATGTTATATGTGGATGAAGGCTGTCCTAAGGGTATTTGTAAGATATAGGTATTTCGCAGACACAGAGAGTCTAGGGTTACCTCTCGAAGGACTGAGTGACTGTATTGACAATATTTTGATACATATAGATGGGTCCACTTAATATTGCCTCTAAGTTGTCCAGTGAGGAGTTTAAAAAAATATATATATACACATATATATATTACTATATTACTATATTTTATATTTTTAACTTCCTATGGTAACAAAATACCTCTCCAGATGGATTAAGGACATGGTAAAAAAGTGATGGCACTGCATGTTTTCAGATGAGATGCAAAAAGGCAAGCAAAAGATAATACAGTTTCTAAAACTGGTCTTATGAAACGATCTGTGACGTATCTCTTGCCTAAGCCCTACTTAAAAGATTGAGTAGATATTCTAGGAGAATATCTGTGACCCCTATCCCCACCCATGGCTGGATTATGTGACTCTCCTATGTGTTCTAGTAACACCTGCATTTTCACTTCCATAGCCCATTATGCGACATGACACAGGAGAGTTTCAATGTTTACATCGTTGAGACCATGTATTCCATAGGGCTATAGATTACTGTCTCCAATACAGTATCCATGGAATAGTTAGTATAGAGCCCGGCACATCATATGCACTCAAATATCTGTGAATGAATGGCTTAGTGTCAATTTAAGTCAACAGTTTTGTCCTTGGCACTGTTCCCACCATCATTCCAAGCCCAGAACATAAATGAAATGGGAAAGCTGAGTTAGGAATGCATTGGCTGGAGTAACTGAACAATAAGGAACACTTGAGTCCAGATAATACAACTTCTGACCTTGTTTGGTAACTACAGTTAGGCATTCTACTACTCTTAACTCCCCACCAACAGTTTTGATTCATTCAAATTCCAACAGTCTGATTCATTCACATATAAATTCCCATGAGAAGATTAAACAGTGTGGCTTTTCATCAATGTGTTAATATGAGTTGAATTGGATTGTGTTGACACTTGTTAAATAGGAGTTTAAAGTGTGGGTGAACTAATTCAGGGCACTTAAATGGACCATAGCTGGGGATCTCTGGATAGTAAGAAGATTGTGGACCCTAGAAGGTAGGGAAGATGGTAATGCCGGTATATGGAAGAGGAAACACAAAAAGAGGACAAGTCCAATGAACACTTTCCTGCTTTGTAATCCTTCCCAAAGTCTTTATTCTAGAGGCTAGATGAGAAGTCAAGTGAAGGTTTGGAAACTTGAGTCCAAAATGAAGGGTACATCCTGACACCACCTTCCCTTTTATTTTCCCAAATGGTTATTATACCCCATGGCACACTGAGTTCCTTAGGGTCAGACTCTGACATGAAGATTTGTGTGCAGGGAGTGCATCAATGGAGAGTGCTTTGGGGAATAAAATCTCTGAAGGGGCAAAGAAAGCAAGATTAAGCACAGGGAAGAAGTTTGGATGTGATGCAGCAACAACAAAGGCCTCAGCCAATCCCACTGGGAGCTCCTGAGCTGCAATGATCCTGCAGAGTTTTCTCAACTGGGGTAAGAGGCCACCCCCATACCCCAGCATCAACCAGTCACTGATACAGGATGACTCTTAGATCCTTGGGTACTGTGGCTTTCTTTACAAAAGGTCAATCCCAGGATAGGGGAAGTCAGTTGCAAGTTGTCAGTTGTTATACATCCCAGCAGGTGGGAGGGTAAATACTTTAGTCCTAAAGTCAGTGGTGGGAATTAGACAGATATCAGCACAACACAGCATCCACTACAACTTCCAAATCAGGTTCCAACTGGAGCATATAACTCTGCTTCTAAAAATTCGCATTCTGTTAGAAGTCAAGTCTAGGGGCACCTGCGTGGCTCAGTTGATTGAGTGTCTAACTGGCTAGGGTCATGATCTCACGGCTTAGAAGTTCGAACCCCACATTGGGCTCTGTGATGGCAGTGTGGAGACTGCTTGGAATTCTCTCTCTCTTCTCTCTCTCTTTGACCCTCTCCCTCTCCAAGTTGAGCATGGAGCCTGTTTAGGATTCTCTCTCTCCCTCTCTCTGCCCCTACCCTGCTCACACATGAACGTGTACATACAACTCTCTCTCTCAAGATAAACAAAGAAATAAAGTTGAAACAAGATGGTCTCTGCCCTAACGAAGCTTCCAGACATGTGGGGCAGTCACTAATTTGAACACACGTAGTGGCTTAAAACGGTAACCACTGACTTCTGGTTTCTGTGCTGGCATATGAAGAGATAAGAAGTCTTTGTATTTAGATTTATGTTAGTTAATATACAGTATAGTATTGGTTTCAGGAGTAGAAGGGAGGTAAGGAGTCTTTACACTGTCCTGAGATGTAAAAAGAACTAAAAAATTACCAAATCTCCCTAAATTCATCAAAGAATGAAGGTCAATGGCAAAACCGCTGATCCAAAAATTGGAGAGAGAGGCAAACACAGAAAATCACAACTTCCCACAGCAGAAGCCTCTGTGGGAGGCAGGATGTGTTAGGGTAGGATATCGAAAGTAACAAGCGGACTATTCTGGTGTTGATGCGAGAGGTGGGGTTGTGGGTATGTGGGGACACATAATATATGGGAAATCTCTGCAGTTTCTGCTCCATTCCATTGTGAACCTAAAATGGCTGTAAAAAAAATAAGTCTGAATTAAAAAAAAATTAAAACTAAAAGCATCACCCATTTATTATCTCATAGGTCTGTAGGTCAGAAATCTGGGCAGAACAGATTAGGTTTTCTCAGCACTTCATACTGCCAAAATGAGGTGTGGACAGGGCTAGGCTATTACCTGAAGGTTATGGAGAATAGTACATGCCCAAGATCACTTTCACTATTAGCAGAAGTAAGTTCCCTGTGGACACTGTAGGACTGAGGTGACCATTTCCTTGCTGGCTGTTGACTAGGATTGCTTTCACCTCTTGGAAGCTGCCACATTCCTTGCTATATGGCCCCTTCATTTTTTTGAACTTTTTTTTTCTTAAGATTTTAAGTAATCTCTACACCCAATTTGGGTTTCAGTTTACAACCGCAAGATCAAGAGGTACATGCTTTACTGACTGAGCCAGCCAGGTGCCCCAACACTTTCATTTTGAAATAAATCCACCAATGGCACATCAAGTCTTTCTCAAACTTGGAATGTGACTTCCACTTTGCTACCTGCCAGTAAATTAAAAAGTTTGTGGTTTTAAAATTATCGTATGATTTGGTTCTGACCATCCATATATTTATGAAAAGGTCAACTGTCTATCAGAATCTAATCACTGAAATAAAAACCATTAGAGTAACAAGTTCTACAGATTTGGGCAAAAGATCTCGGAGGTTACTTTGTAATTCTGCCCACCACAACCATGATGGCAGGTTGATAGATACCTTGGTAGAAGAAGGTCTGGTGACTTCTCTTCCTTTTCTAAATAGGACTGGAGAGTACTGAGTCTGAAGGAAGAGATTTTAGGATGAAGAACTTTTGATTGATGAGCTTTATGGGCTCAGCCATCTGGGAATTGGAACAGAGGAAGAAGAGGTTAGTTTGAGGTTCTTCTGGATAAACTGGGCAAAAGGACTATAGGTCAAGGGCTTTGACAGACTGAAGTAAAGGAACATAGAATCTAAGCCAGAAACAGAAGACAGAGAAACCTGGAGCGAGAGAAGAGGAATTAACTTGCAAGGGCTGCAGTGGGATGGCAAGATCCCAGTTAAAGCAGGAAGTGGAAGAAGGCTTCAGGAAGAGGCTTAACATTTAGAGCAGTGGTTCTCCAAGTCTGGCCTCCAAACCAACAGTGTCAGCATCATTTGGGCATTTGTCAGAACTGCAATTCTCCATTCCACTCCGAATCTAGTAAATTAGAAATTCTAAAACTCTAGAAGAAGGACAGAGGAATCTGTTTCAACAACCATTCCAGATGACTCTGCTGCCCCGTAAGCTTAAGAATCATCAATATTATTCTCCCATATTGTAACAGAATGTGTTATCATGAATGGATCTCCAGCAGGAGAAAGAAAATTCCTGAAGGAGAATTTCCCATTGCATGCTGTGCTAGGATGCCAAGGATAAATGTAAGACGTGGCTGAATGAACTGGCCTTAGTTTTCAGAGGGAAGTCCTATTCATTCCCATCTGGGCCAATTGTGTTACTTTCTAAGACCAAGACTAGGAACAGTTACTGAAGGGAGCTAGAGAAGGCGCCAGCCTGGACTGCATCAGCTAGTCTTTAAAGAGAGGGGGGAAATGGCAGCAAGTAGGAATAATGAGCTCCAGGGACCCTAAATGATGAGATACTTGCTCATGACCAAGATCTGGCTCCACTTTGGCTCAACAAAGAACAGACACCCTCCCCTAACTGCATGCAGCCACCATCCCAACCTGCTGAGCTGCCTCAGCTGCGGCTGTTCATAGGTGGGCTGTGCTCAGTCAACAGGAGGAAGATGGATGAGGATGTCGGTAGCTAACCCAGTAATCTCTATAACCTTGCAATTTTTCTGAATCTACTATTCTAGAAATAATAATAGTTGTGAGAAAATAATAGTAAGATCTAAGCAAGTTAAACACTTAATTTTTCAATGTTATTACAGGGTATCCCACCCCTCCAAAAAAACCCTCAAGCAATCATATCAGGGTTTACGAACGTAGGTCTTTTGAGTGCAGCAAACCCCAACATGCTTCATACTGTTGAGTTAAAAAATGAAAAAAAAATGGGAGCAGGTAAGCATCTGACTCTTGACCTTTGGCTTCGGTCATGATCTCACAGTTTGTGAGTTAGAGCCCCAAGGCAGGCGCTTCACTGACAGGGCAAAGGCTGCTTGGGATTCTCTCTCTCCTTCTTTGCCCCTCCCCTGCTCGTGCTCTCTCTCTCTCTCAAATAAACATTTTTTTTTAATGAAAAAAACTGATGCTGACAAATGTTCATACTATGGTAAAAAGAGAAAAATAACTTTTTCTATGATACATATTTCTGGATGACTTCACAATTAATTGGTAACATTAGACATTGGAGAAGGGAACTGAGTGGCTAGGGAGAGAAGAGGTAGATTTTTCCTGATTAAACCTTATGTATCTTTTAATTTGGACCATGAAAGGATGTTATGACTCAAAAATAAATTAATGAATATTTTTAAATAAATAGATAATGAGCTTTTATTATTCTGGACAACAGAGAAAAGCCATGCTAGAGTCTCTGGGAATTCTGGGAACTCACCCAGGGGAGGGGAGGCTGCAGCAGCACCTGGCGCAACCTCAGAGACTCACTCCCCCAGTCCGGGCCCCCTGGCAGAGGCAGCTCTGAAGGAATCACAGACTGCAGGATCGGGGGAGGAAGACAATGAACAGAGCTTTCCTGCCTGAAATCAGCCACTGTCCAGAGCCAGCACCTGGGAAGATACAACTCACCCTCCGGGGGTCACGTCTTCGC
>NC_043701.1:43326667-43335472 GCF_006229205.1 Suricata suricatta | reverse complement strand
TGTTACTCAGTGTCACCAGTCGGAGAAAAACAAACTCCCATTTCTTCACCCTGTCTTTGTTCATGTCTAAGGATAATTTCTGACAATAGTTCAGATGCTTCAAGACACTGGAGAAGATAAACTAAACTATGGTTGCCAACATCAACTACCAGTGGTGCGAGCAGGCTGGGCCAAGGCACTGCTTTACACTAACCCAGACGGAACAAGGCTGGCCTGCTCATTCCCCACACACTGGCCTTTCCAGTGATCACTCCTGCCTTCCACATAGTTCACAACGAAATGAAAGTACCGTATTTGCCAAACCACTCATCTACTACCAGAATGGGTGCTTCCAACCTGATATGAGGGTATTGTTATCACCTCACCTTATGTCCTTTTCATGTCTTTTATTCTCTCGTATGATGTCATACATGGGATCTTCATGTGCCTTGAGGGTTAGAGAAGGGTAAGGTTGGATTAGGGCTTCATGGACTGTTGAGTTAAAATTAAATCTGTATTTCACTGAAACCAGCTTTTTTTTCCTGTTTTTTTAAATGGTTTGGTGTACCGTTTAACATGTTCTAGGGGTGCCTGGGTGGCTCAGCCAGCTGAGTGTCTGACTCTTGAGTTGGCTTGGATCATGGTCCAGAGATCATGGGGTCAAGCCCTAAGTTGGGCTCTGCGCTTAGCACTGAGCATGAAGCCTGCTTAGTGATCTCTCTCTCACCTTTTGCCCCTCTCCCTGCTCACACATTCTCTCTAACATAAAAATTTAAAAAAAGGGGGGGCAACGCACCTGGGTGACTCAGTTGGTTGGGCGTCTGGCTTCAGCTCAGGTCATGATCTCACGGTTCATGGGTCTGAGCCCTGTGTCGGGCTCTGTGCTGACAGCTAGCTCAGAGCCTGGAGCCTGCTTCAGATTCTGTATCTCCCTCTCTCTGACCCTCCCCTGCTCATGCTGTCTCTCTCTGTCTCTCAAAAATAAATTAAAAAAATTTAAAAAAATTAAAAAGAAAAGAAAAGCAAATGAATTACAAAATGATACATAAGAATAGAACATTTATACACAAAAAATAGAACATATATACACAAAAATATGTTAAGTACCTCAAATAAAGTCTGCAAGTATACCCGAAGTACAGATAATTTAAAGTGACTTGAATTATTTAAGAATAAGATTACATGAAGGAGGAATGTTACAGTATGTGAATTATCTCAATTTTAAAAAGGAATAAATCTAATTTGTAGAAATTTTAAATGTTACCAAAAAATTATGTTAAGAAAACCTATTACCTCCCTACCTGGGGATAATTACTATTAATATTTGGTGTTTTCCTTTCAATCAATATTAATAAATTTATGAAAGATTATTAATCCTATTACATGCACAACTCTATTGTTTTTTACTTATGTCTTTATGAACATTTTCCCATGACATCTTCTAAAACATAATTTCTGGGTACCTGCCTGGCTCAGTTGGTGGAACATGTGACTCCTAATCTGGAGGTTGTGAGTACGAGCCCCACCCTGGGTACAGAGATTATTTAAAAATAAAATCTTTTTTAAATGTTTTATTCATTTTTGAGAGAGAAAGAGAGGGCATGTGACTGGGGAGGGGCAGCAAGAGAAGGAGATGGAGAATCCCAAGCAGGCTCCATGCTCTCAGTACAGATCCCAATGTGGGGCTCAAACCCATGAACTGTGAGGTCATGACTTGAGCCAAAATCAAGAGTCGGGTGCTTAACCGACTGAGCCACTCAGGTGTCCCTAATAATAAAACCATTTTTTTCCCCTAAAAATAAAATCTCAAAAAAAAATTCCTAATGACAAAATAATTTGTACATTACAGAAATTTATGGTGATATATTAGACTATTAAGTTTCCATTGTTTCAATCATATAATTATGAGTTATCCTTATATATACATAACCTGAGTCATAAATAGTGGTGTATATGTTGAAGTTCCCTTGTATCCTTAAAATAAATTCCTATAAATGGGTTTCTGAGTCAAAAAAAAAGAATATGTTCAAAATTTTTGAGATTTATAACCAAACTATGTTCTATACTATCTGCAAAAATTGACATTTCACCTAAAAGTTGAATGATTGATCAAAAAGAAATTATTTCAGACTATTAAAATGAAAACACAACATCACAAATTTTTTAAAACCTTTAGAGAATGTTGACCCCAATTTGATATATTGATAACCTCAGTACATCCAGACAGTAGCATATTTTACTTGGCAGAAGCACCTACTGAATGGGAAATTAACACCTTTTGGAGATGACTCTATTAAAATAAAGTGAGGAGATAATAGGTCTATTTTACTATCATCTAGAGCATATATAATTTATACATACACTTCTAGCTTATAAAGACATTTAATCTTTAAAAACTGGGAGGGGCACCTGGGTGGCTCAGTCGGTAAGCATCTGACTCAGCTCAGGTCATGATCCCATGATTTGTGAGTTTGAACCCTGCATCGGGTCTGTGTTTTCAGTTCAGAACCTGAAACCTGCTTCAGGTTCTGTGCCTCCCTCTCTCTCTGTCTCTCTGTCACTCAAAAATAAATAAACATTAATAAACAAACAAACAAACAAATAAAAACTGAAACTAGAGGTGCCTGGGTGGCATCTGACTTTGGCTCAGGTCATAATCTCACAGTTTGCGGGTTTGAGCTCTGCGTCAGGCTCTGAGCTCCAGAGTCTGCTTCGGATTCTGTGTCTGCCTCTCTCTCCCCTGCTTGCACTCTGTCTCTCTCTCAAAAATAAACTAACATTAAAAACAATGGGAAACTAAGACCCTAATTATAGTTATGAAACATGATTTTTATATAACTTAAAACAAATGATTGAATAAATAAAAATGTCTACTTTAGAAAAAGAATCACTAATCCCAAGGTATAAACAAATAACACTTTAATAAAAAGTTAGTTTTTTGTTAATCTGTCACACAAGTGTAATTTAACAAGAGATGTAGTCAACACTGGATAACCTGCCCAAAAGTTTCTGTGAATGTCTTCTATGTCAACTTCCACTTCACGGATTACTGCCTGGTTTGTTAATATTCACTATGTCTAAAAAATGTACATTTACAAGGTGGGGTTCTACTTACTACTCTGAACTGTTCTTTTGGTTGCCTTTGATAAAAAAAAGGGCATGCTTTGTCGCCTGTTCGGTGACCATACCGTTTACAACGCCAACCTAAAAACAAATAAAAAAGGAAATATTTCTGTAAGAGAACAGTTTCATTTAATGAAGATGAAGAATCAGTTGATCATATTAAACTTTTTCTTCATTAAACCCCACTTATAAAAGCAAATGCAATGACTTGATGAGCCATGTAAGATCCTAGAAAATAAAGGGAAACTGATTATTTCCCCCAAGCATCCTTTAATCGTGTAGCTTTAGAAATAAATATTACCTCGCCAGATATATATTAACCAACCCAATGTAAAAGTACTGTGAAGAGTGAATTTTTTTGTCTGTAGCTTACTGTATTTTTCAAAGAGGAGGTCTTTTCTATACATCAAGTGACTCTGATCCTCATTTATAATTTCAGACACTAGAGCAAATAGCTTCTTCCTCTATTGAATCAACAACTGCACAAATCCCTCACCTTTAATTAAACCAAATCACTAATTCTCTTAAAATGTTAATTTTATTAGCACACTAATATAGCTTCACCTGCTGAATAGGGAAATTGTCCTTTGTAAAAAGTTTATTATTTAGAAGCAGACGGCCCTGATGAGGAATGGGGAGAACACATAATAAGAAAATACATACACATGTTCCAGGGCAACAGAGCAAAGCATACACCTTCGTGGAATTTTAGTGACTACGGACATGGCATCAGGCATTGAGATGTGGGGAAAATGAAGTGGTCAACAAAGCAGGAATGAGTGAGATGCTTATTATTTTTCTCACTTGTTTTTGTCCTCTCAGAATCATCTAGATTTAAGGCAAATCAGGAAGTCATATGAGAACAGTGAGCTAAGTGAGACCCTGTGTTTGGACATTAAGCAACTCCAACCAAGGAAGTCAGGAAACAGGAAAAGGGATTATGCTAATATCAGCCAGGTTTGCTTCTTGCTGGCAGCTACTAAAAAGAATGAAGTGAATGGGAAGGGAAGTTTTTTCTTTTTTAATTTTAAGGGTTAGATGCAGGAAACAATTGAAAAAAAAATGAAGTTTGGAGATTATTGGCTGCGCCTGAACTGTCCCTTCAGTAACTCTAATTAATTTAAAATTCAGGAAAGAAGGATTATACTCTTTCAAACCAGTCTTTTGTGTTCAAAATTCTCTTATCATTAAAGGAAAGGTGATTCTTGCTATTCAAAATGTGGTCATGCATCCAGATGGCCAATAGACACATGGAATGATGCTCAACATCACTCGTCATCAGGGAAATGCAAATCAAAACCACACTGAGATACCACCTCATGCCAGTCAGAGTGGCTAAAATGAACAAATCAAGAGACTATAGATGCTGGCGAGGGTGTGGAGAGACGGGCACTCTCCTACACTGTTGGGTGGGAATGTAAACTGGTGCAGCTGCTCTGGAAAACAGTGTGGAGGTTCCTCAAAAAATTAAAAATAGAACTCCCCTATGACCCAGCAATAGCACTACTAGGAATTTATCCAAACGATACAGGAGTGCTGATGCATAGGGGCACATGTACCCCAATGTTTACAGCAGCACTTTCAACAATAGCTAAATCATGGAAACAGCCTAAATGTTCATCAACTGTGAATGGATAAAGAAGATATGGTTTATATCAATGGAAATACTACTACATGGCAATGAGAAAGAATGAAATCTGGCCATTTGCAGCCATGTGGATGGATATGGAAGGTATTATGCTAAGTGAAATAAGTCAGGCAGAGAAGGATAGATACCATATGTTTTCACTTCTATGTGGATTTTGAGAAACTTAACAGAAGACCATGTGGGAGGGGAAGGGGGGAAAAAAGTTGTAGAGAAGAGGGGAAAGTGGGTGATGGGCACTGAGGAGGGCACTTGTTGGGATGAGCACTGGGTGTTGTATGGAAACCAACTTGACAAATTATATTAAAAAT
This sequence comes from Suricata suricatta, assembly GCF_006229205.1. Taxonomy (NCBI): domain Eukaryota; kingdom Metazoa; phylum Chordata; class Mammalia; order Carnivora; family Herpestidae; genus Suricata; species Suricata suricatta. The sequence continues at coordinate 43,330,414 of NC_043701.1, read as the reverse complement.
AAACAAACAAACAAAATATGGTCATGGATAGCAAAATCAGCAACATATGGGAGATTGTTAGAAATGCATAGTGTTAGGTCCACCTCAGAAATACTGACACATACTAGAATTTTAAAAGATTAACTGGTGATTTATAAACATGTTCAAGTTGGAGAACCACTGTTCTAGTTAACACTACAGTCAATAAAAATCAATGAAAATATGTTCACGTATACGTATCTTTCATCCTGTTTGGATGAGTCCAAATTTTGTGGGGCCTGAGCTTAAATTATGGATTTGTGGAGGGGGGCTATTTAGAAAAAAGAATACTTGCTTTGTCAAATTTTGCAAAATCATGACCATATCAACATATCACTGGGGCCCCTGCAAGCTGCTGAAAATCACAAGTGAGTAAAACTGGCTCTGGTCCCAACTCAGACACTTACTTTCCAAGTCAATGCAGATAACTGTAAAATGGTCATTGAACTGTAAGTAACCACCCATAAAACAAAGCAGTGGTTTTCAAAATTTAAAAAAATGCTGTAGACTTCTGGGTAAAGAAGACAGACTAAACACATTTACCTGTTTTTATCCCCTTCCTGACATTCCATAAAATGAAGACGAAGAGGATTCTTTGCAAGAGGAATAAGCCAGGAAGCACTTCAAGAATGACCAATAAAAGCACTGAAAACAGTTGCAAATTTGCCCACATCAACTTAGTTGAAACACTGGAAATTAATCAAAGGTTTGCCACAATCTGAGAAGCATTAATTCAAGAAGAGCTAGTGAAGTTTGGTAAGAACAGGAGGATTTATGGCATTAACCAGGCGGACTCCCAGCCCTTCTCCTGATCGCCACAATAATCTGGAAAACCAGCAGCCTTGCAACCATGACAGCTATGAAAAGCAGCAATCCTGCACCCTCAATGGCGCAAGAGGTTTTGAGCCCCTCAAAAAACCCTAACCCCGAAGCATACTGACAAGGTGTTGTTGCTATTTAACCAGTTATGCAGTTTACTTTACAGGAAAAGCCCAGTCCCTCAGGATATTTGTTGAAAACAATTACCTGCAACTGTTTAATATCACAAATGGCTATGATACAGATGAACAGGAGCCGAGCTAAAAATTTTAACAATCTGGGTAATGAAGTGTCCATAGAAGGCTTTTAAAAATACTGACACAATCCTGAGAAGCTAGAAGGCTGTGCACATGTGCCAAGATTTATTTTTTTAATGTTTTATTTATTCTTTTTTTGGTCATTATTTTATTTTGAGAGACAGAGAGTAAGCGGGGGTGGGGGGGAGGAGAGAGAGAGAGAGAGAGAGGGAATCTGAAACAGGCTTCAGGCTCTGAGCTGTCAGCACAGAGCCTGACGCAGGGCTCAGACCCAGATACTGTGAGATTATGACCTGAGCCCAAGTCGGATGCTTAACCAACTGAGCCACCCAGGCACCCGTATTTTATTTATTCTTGGGAGAGGGAGAGGGAGAAGGAGAGGGAGAGGAAGAGGGAGAGGGAGAGAACGAGCGGGGAAAGAGCAGAGTGAGAGAGGGACACAGAATCCACAGCAAGCTCCAGGCTCTGAGCTGTCAGCACAGAGCCCGACATGGTGCTCAAACTCACGAGCTGTGAGATCATGACTTGAGCCGAAGTCAAGACACTTAACCCCCTGAGTCACCCAGTTTTTTTGATAGTAGCCATCCTAACAGGTATGAGGTGGTATTTTGCTAATTATTGATGCTGAGAATCTTTTCATGGGCTTACTGGATATCCGTATATCTTCTTTGGAGAAATGTCTATTCAAGCCCTTTGCCAAATTTTAATCACATTGTTTGTTTCTTTGTTGTTTTTAGGAGTTCTCTACATGTTATAGATATACTCCCTTACAGATATATGATTTTGCAAATATTTTCTCCAATTCTGTTAGTTGCCTTTTTTCTCTTTTGTTAATGTCTTTTATTCACAAAATTTTGTAGTTTTCATGAAGTCAAATTTGTCTGTTTTTTTCCTTTGTTGGCTGTACCTTTGGTGTTTTACCGAGGAAATCATTACCAAGTCCAATTTTGTGCACCATTGCCCTGTTTCCTTCTAAGAGATTTTATAGTTTTAGGTCTTATATTTAAGTCTTTGATCAACTTAGAGTCAAATTTTGTGTATGATATTAGATAAGGATCTAACTTCATTCTTTTGCATGAGGACGTCCAGGCTTTTTTGGATGTCCATTTAATGGTCTTGGTTTCACCATAACAACAGATTGTAACAACAAAGATGAGTCAACATATAGGAAAACAGGAGATTCAACACAGGAAAGAAGCTGAGGGAAACTGCAGAATGAGTGTCTTAGTCAGTTCTGACTCCTGTAATAAAATACAGAGTGGGTCACTTACATGACAGGAATTTATCTTCTCATAGGCTAGAAACTGGAGAGCTAAGATCTGGGTGCCAAAAGGCTTGTTTGTTTGTTTTGATTAATTAATTAATTAATTTTTAAATATTTTATTGTCAAATTGGTTTCCATATAAGACTCAGTGCTCTTCCCCACAAGTGCCCTCCTCCATGACCACCACCTCTTTTCCCAAGGCTTAGTTTTTGATGATTCCTGTCCTCCTGGCTTGCAGACAGCTGTATCCTCTCATGGTGTGTCCTCACACAGGGGACGTGAGCAAGCTCTCTGGTCTCTTCTTAAAAGGAACTAATCATATCATCAAAGCCTCCCTCAAACTTTATCTAATCCTAATTACCACCCAAAGGTCCAACCCCCGAATACCATCCTACTGGGGATTAGGGCTTCAACATACAAATCTGTGGAGGGACAAACATTCAATTCATAACACAAAGTGAGGAGTGCCTGAGTGGCCCAGTTGGTTAAGCATTCAACTCTTGATTTCTGCTCAGGTCATGATCTCATGGTCATAATATTGAGCCTCTCATTGGGCTCTATACTGAGCATGGACCCTGCTTAAGATTCTCTCTCTCCCTCTCCTCTGCTTGCTCTCTCTCAAACAAACATAACACAAAGTAATGGGAGATTCCTGGATGATAAGCATGGGAGCAACCATTTCAGAAGAATGTAATTGATAGAATGTCTCAAGCATTTGAAGGTCTTAAGATTCAACCTTTAGAACAATGTGAGACTGAATAAGAAGAAATCAGTATATGGAAACAAAAACAGTAACACAAAACAAAACACATACACATAACACACACCAAAACCAAGACAACTGTTAATCTCTGAGGGAAAAGAGGGAATTATTCAGGATGCATGAAAGGAAATGTAATCAGTTTACTATATGACTCAGCTCTGGATATAGTTATAATAAAGTAAATATCAAAGGATTATCTAACCAAAATTATGAAAAAACTACTTCAGGGAGGACGTGATATAGTAAGGGTACATGTGTGTAGTAAGAGCTAAATTCTCACCTTCCATGGTACAATGTCAACAAATACCACCTAAATCTGAAGTCAATGCAATGTAAATGTGATCTTAGGCTTTTGAAGATAAATATCAAAATAACCAACTAAAAGAGGTAAAAGTGGGAATGGAGAAAAAGAGACTGGGAACTATGCTAATTATGCGCATGACAAATCTCTGTACAAACAAACGTCTTTACAAGGCAGCAGTACCCTTTCTTCAAATACCAAACACCACTTAAGCTGGATGAAGGTGTTGCGGCCCTGGTGGGGTGGGGGCGTGCACACACAGCGCTCTTGCTCTGGAGCCCCCTCTGTGGTCGTAACTTCTCTCAGGTCACATGGATGAAACCTT
>NC_043701.1:43323142-43326567 GCF_006229205.1 Suricata suricatta | reverse complement strand
CGCCATATCCTGCAGAGATCTAGCACATTCACTGAAATAATAACTAACTTGGTGTCTGAGCACATCACTTTATTTGTGAAGAAGAGAAAGCAAGAGATTGCAGGGGAAATGTGTGGGAAGATCCGTGAGATCATCATGCTTCCAGAGAGTCACAGCTGTCAGCTTATTAACCTGCCATAACCTCCACTTACTCCGCATGGAAGACGCTCATCGGGGAAGGTTGAGGAATCTGTTCTAACTTGGATGGAAGCAGTGCAGGGCGACAGGAACTAAACTGGAGGGAAGGGCCTGCTGCAAGGGACGGAGGTGATGGTGATCTGTCCTTCCTCTCCACTTCCCCGCAGCTCTCAGTTCAAATCCTGCCCACCGACCCTGCCGGTAGAGTTAGCCATCCTTTCCTCAGCTCTGCCAGCCCTCTGTGCCTGTACTGACCTCACTGGACTTCGGGTGCCGGGCCTCTGCATGGCGCCTGGACAACAACCTTTACTGAGTGCTGCCAGAGTAAGCAGATGTATGACCCCTAAGGGTCATAAGAGTACACACACATCATGCCTATACTCCCAATTCATTTTCACTTCCTATCACTCTGCCAAAGTGCCCCAAAAGAGTTCTGGATTCCAAATCTGCAAAATCAGCACCAAATGCTAATGTTCATTAAAAAAAAATTTTTTTTCAATGTTTATTTATTTTTCAGCGACAGGGAGAGACAGAGAAAGAATGGGAGGGGCAGGGGAGGGGCAGAGAAAGAATGAGACACAGAATCCGAAGTAGGTTCCAGCTGTAGGCACAGAGCCTGACGTGGGGCTCAAACTCACATACTGTGAGATCATGACCTGAGCAGAAGTCCAGGTGCCCCAATGCTAACGTTCATTTTTAAGTACTGACTAGCTATAACTAGTAGCTATGACACTACTAGCTATAACACACTGTGTGGGTATTTGTTTGGTGTTTAACTGTGAATGTTGATAGGACCAAAAACGAAAATAAGAATGAAATAAAAAAAAAAACATTATAGCCAAATATCCTGGGTCCATTCAATGCCTACAAAGAACGTTTTACTGAGAATATCTGGGCATAGTAGCTGGTTTAGAACTGTGAAGACTCCAGAAAGTTGCAAATGTGAGTGCTTTAACATTGCTGCACCCAGATGGTGAAGCAAAGGGTGACTAAGTTTTCTATAATGAAAATGTATTATTAGTTTTATCAACAGAGAAACATTGATAAATCTTAAAAGAGTGAATTAGATATTGATATGGAACAATCTCCATAATAGTTTAAGTAAAAAAATAAATTAAAAAAGGATTGGGGAGGGCATAGGGAACAAAACAGTGTATTTGGTAAGCTTCTATTTGTGGTGTGGGAAAAAGGAGACTATGCATGGCCACACACAACACACACACATTAAGCTACCTCTAAAAGGATACCTAGGAAATTGGTTACATGCTTGCCTCTAGGGAGAGGAACCAAGTTTCATTAATGGGAGAGATCTTTGCTCTTCATTGTATTCACATCTAGGTGTATTAAACTACAAAATGCTTTTTAACTACACAAGAAAAATGGTATCAATAGTATCTACATTACAGCTATGTTGGTATTAGCTCAGGTTAATGTATCTCTGAGAGAAAAAACAAAGATAAATTGGGACTAAGAAAGAAAAATGGAGCCAAAAATACGCTATTAGGAGTTCATATCTGCTATAGCGTTATATAAGCTGGATTTCTATTTTAACAACGCTATTTTTGTAATTGTTTCAGGAATATAATCCCCACTCTAGCTTTAACCAACTTGATATTTTCCTCCCACAAAAAAAGAACAGGTACAATAGGCAAAACTAAATTTGATATTCAGATAATATTATGGGTTCAACATAAAAACTTGCTCCTTGTAGAAGTAATCAGTCAATTATTGTACCAGGCATGTTTCTAGGTAGTAGAAGGGAGAACTAAGAGCATAAAGAGAAAACTAGTTACATCCAGTGAAAACATAAAATGAAAACTGCTTTCAGAAATGTCAATAACTCTTTAAAACCGCCCTGATAAAAGGAGGTGTTCTATCTTCTTGGAGCATAAGATGGCAAATTCTAGTAGGAGTATTTTTCAGTTCTAAATCAGTGTGAATGAGAATCCTATATAAGTGAAACAAGGCAGAATGGAAACCTCATGGGCTTTGGAGGTAAAAACCCTTGGTGTGAATTATGATTCGTTCTCACTGTGTACTTCGGGCACGTTACTTAACCAACCCGCCAGAGCCTCGATCTCCACATGGGTGAACAGATCACACCATACACTTTCACAATGCTGGCTTCTTCCCTTCTGTTGAAGTCAAAGTCATGCTCTCAAGAGCTTCATGAGGCACCTCAAGACTGGAAGGAGCACTAGCATCCAAGAGGCCAAGATCTGGACCAGCGGAGGTGGAAGAAAACAACTTTCAGGTGCAAGTGACAAATGCCAGGAGACTCTATTCTAGAGCTTTTCTGAGCAGACAGGGGAGGATCTGCCCCATGAAGATTACACAGTAAACAAGTAGGCATGAACAGACAGCTACAGTGATTTCCCAAAGCAAATGCGTTAACATATTTTCTAACACAAAGTGGTGGCATAACCTAGCAAGAATAATGGAAATTGGGGAAATGATACAGTTCATCTGCGGCCATTCATTAGAAATATTGATGCAAAGAGACCAAAGGGAGTTTGGTGGTACATTCTATGAATCCAATAATCCAGTAATACCTCCTCTGAACCACAGAATTGTACAAAAACAACAGATGGCCAGTCAAACAGAAATCCAATTTTCTGAAAAATATGTAATTGTTATTGCCAAGATGAAAAGGAATGTGATGGAACTTCACACATTGTGAAATCTATTATTAGCAATGGCATTCCCTAAAAAAGTCCATTTACAACTGTTTTCACAAATTCAAAGGAAGGTAGTTGATGACTGAAGGGTCACATTGAAAACAGTAGGCCAGCCTCCAACAACGCAATGTATTTTGTGTCAAATCTCCCAGGTTTTGGGAGATTTGATTCCTTTGACGACTTTTCCTTACATGATCATGTTAGCAGAGGTAATAGAAGTGCCTGAAATAGGAACGGGTTATTTACTGAGTAACTGTTAACAGCAAACTTACGTTTGCCTCCGAGAGCTAATTACAAAGTGACAGAATCACAGAAAAGCACTGACGGGCCATAAATCCACCTCCCCCCTGATGTTTCCAACTCCTCCACAACCTGCCCTTCCCCCACGGGCTACGGGCACGCTCCTCGACCCCGCTGGCGCTGGGCGTGCGCGGCGCCTCTGTAAGCCGGGCCATGCCGCCCAACAGCCACGGGAGACTCCCGTCCTAATTCTTCCTGCTGAGCCGGAACTGGCCTCTTCGTAGCCCCCACCCTCATGCTGGTCAAAATTCTCAGGACTAAAGAGGACAG
>NC_043701.1:43321472-43323042 GCF_006229205.1 Suricata suricatta | reverse complement strand
GAGAAAAAAGAAGAAGTAAACATGCTTTTTAAGTCGAGGTATGTAACTTGTGTGAATTGAGGAGTGTTACCTGAACCTCTCCCATACTCACACTGCATAACTTTGACTTCTTTCCCCAGGGGCATCCAAAGTCCTTTAGTTGGTGCGTGAGCCAGAAACTCCCTGGCATGTTCGTTGCCTGGAACATCTGGTATACAGTCTTCTGGCTTAGTCTCATCTTCCTAAAATAGGAAACAACGTGTGCACGGCATGGCAAAAGAGCACGGGAATTCTCTCCTACCTGCTTCCAAGCGCAGCACTGCCTGGTCTCACCCGGGCTGGACATGCCCATGGCATCCTAAGTTAGCCTCTCCAGTACTAGAGAGAAAGACCCATTATACCTGACAGAAAACCCAGAAATAAATCCACCAGAGGAACTATAGCACAAAAATGATATAGCTATTTTTACAGAAACATTTCTAGTTATTGTTCACACAGAAATGTGCTAAGCTCCAAATTCTGACTCTAGATCATAAAAATTAGATTCTAAAATCAAAAACTTTTCTGCTAACTTAAAAGCCTTATGGAGTGAGGCAAAGTATAGAATTAAATAAGATTTCCTGAAATAATAAAAATAACATATTTGGGTACCTGGCTTCCGTTCAGATCATGATCTCACGGTTTGTGGGTTCGAGCCCCATGTCATGCTCTGTGCTGACAGCTAGCTCAGAGCCTGGAGCCTGTGTTCAGATTCTGTGTGTGTCTCTCTCTTTGACCCTCCCCTGATCAAGCTCTCTCTGTCTCTCTCAAAAATTAATAAAACATTAAAAAAATTTAAAAATAAAAATAACATGTTAAACTAAAAAAAATTATTATACCTTGGAGGTCACTGTCATGTTTTACAGTCTCATACATGCTGTATTTATGAAATGTGCTTTCACCACCAAATAACTTCATTACAAAAGTGAGGTGTTACTTATATATATATTTTTACCTTCTGATTTCTGTCCACATATATATTAAATTTATAGTGAAAGAAGGTTTTCTAAAAATATTTTCATTGAAAGTAAGCAAGCAGAAAGTTGCTATACCCTCTAACGAGCTAAGTCTCACACCAGGGACTGGCCTAGAGGAGCTTCCAGTCTCCACACAGACTACTGTTCTCTGAGCCGATGACACCCAGGAAACCAGCAGCAAGCCCGAGATCTGGAGCACAGAGCTGGGAGAAGATGCAGCCCCAGCAAGAGGCAGAGAAGGGGACCAATCGCTGAGGAACACGTGGGCCTGCCACCGTTTCTCAGGGACAGACACACAGTGGATTACATTTCTACAGGGACACAGGCTGGAGACACAAGGCCGAAGCGCATGGGCTGACTGGCAACTGCAGGGAGAAGCAGGGTTATGATAAAAGGATGTTCCAAACCTTATGCAACAGGTTTTCATAACAAGTTACTGAGTCTGAGCACTGAGTCAAATATGTCTGTGAGAAGAACCAAAGGCACAAACTTCACACTGACCTTGATAAGCCCAGGAGGAGGTTTTTCATAACTAGAAAGGAAAAGAAAAACTGCCATCAATCATGTTAACAGGA
>NC_043701.1:43312300-43321372 GCF_006229205.1 Suricata suricatta | reverse complement strand
TGTCTCCGCCGAGGTCTCCCGGTCCCCGCCTCCCGCCAGGCCCACCGGCCACCTCCCCGGGCCGCGGTCTCAAGTCCGCGCTCGGAGCGCGGTCCCCCCGCCGCCAGGCCTGCCGGTACCGGAGGTCGGAGCGCGTCCCCTGGCGGCGGCCGCGAGCGGGCGGAGGAGGCCGGCGGGGCAGCCGGGAAGCCCCTCCCCCGGGAGGCCGGGAGCGGGTGCGAGGTGGCTTTGCAGCCCCGGTGGGTCCAGGGGCGCTGCTGCTACGTGGTGCTGGGATTCAAAGACTTTGAAGAAAGCAAGACTCTCCATAGAAAATTCCTCAAATTTTCCAAAGCATGGTTAAAATATAGCATACAGTGTATTTCGACGTTGGGTGCTGGGCGAAAAGCTGTATATAATCAGCACTTTTTATGTGTTGGTCATTGAACTAAGCCCTTAAAAATGGGTGATTTAATCTTTAAAGACCAATTGCTGTTATTACCCTTATAGATAGGAAGGAGCCCCTGGGAGTTAAATAACATGCAGAGACAATAAGTCGTGGAGCAAGGATGCAAAGTGCTAAGTGCTTAATTAGGTTGCATTTTGAAAATGTGTCTGTTATGTGAAGTTATGATAATAATTTTAGCGTTAACATAATGGAAGAAACCACAAAGGAAGTAAAAGTAACAGCATAAGGAATATATCCTTTAAATGTGGTTTTCAATATAGTTAATACTTAAAATATGTGAAGAGTACCTTTGTTAGAGACAATCCAAATAAACAACGGCTTTGAACAGAAACACATGTTACACTAATTTGTCCCATAACTTGGAAATCAGGTTTCTCTCTGAGAGCGAGAAACCAGTACACATACCAGTCCAGCTGTTGATGTAAGTTATTTGGGCCAATAAGTACCCTGTAAATACCTTGCAAGACATCTTCATCTAGTCAAGAAGAATATAGTCTAAGGAAGAGATGTGACTGAGAAACAAAGAAACTTAATCGTGTTACATAAGAAGATGGTCTATAGAATCTAGAAAAAGAGAACCGAGGTGAAATAATAAGGTGTGTTTGTCCAGCATTGTCAACTAAAGACACAAATTACATAAACACACATGAGTGTTCTGACCACTGGAGACATACGCACTGTTTGGAATAAGGCATGAAATTGACCAACGTGGCCTCGTCTCTTTCTTTAATTTGAAGTGTAGTTGACATACAATATTATATTAGTTTCAGGTGTACAACATATTGATTCAACATTTATGTACATTAAGAAATGTTAACCTTGGGGCGCCTGGATGGCTCAGTCGGTTGGTTAAGTGTCCGGCTTCGGCTCAGGTCATGATCTCACATTTGTGGGTTCGAGCCTTGCATCGGGCTCTGTGCTGACAGCTAGCTCAGAGCCTGGAGCCTGCTTCAGATTCTGTGTCTCCCTCTCTCTCTGACCCTCCCCTGCTCACGCTGTCTCTCTCTGTCTGTCAAAAAAAAAAAAGTTTACCTTGATATGTGTGGTTACCATCTGTCACCACACAAAGTTATGGCAATATTGTTGACTATATTCCCTTGTTGCACTTTTCATCCCTGTGACCTATTTATTTTATAGCTGGAAGTTTCTGCCTCTTAATCCCCTTCACCAATCTCACTCTTCCCCCCACCAATCCCCTCTAGCAACCACCAATTTGTTCTCTGTAACACTGTTTCTGTTTGTTTGTTTCTTGTGTTCTAGATTCCACATGTCCGGGAAATCATAGTATTGTTTTTTTTCCTCTCCAACACACTTCCCTTAGCATAATACCTTCTATGTCTATCCATGTTGTTGAAAATGGCAAGATTTCATTCCTTTTTATGGCTAAGTGATATTTCACTGTATGTATATAACACATCTTCTTCATCCATTCATCTATGGCACCGTTTGGAATAAGGCATGAAATTGACCAACGTGGCCTCGTATATAATGAGCACTTTTTATGTGTTGGTCATTGAACTAAGCCCTTAAAAATGGGTGATTTAATCTTTAAAGACCAATTGCTGTTATTACCCTTATAGATAGGAAGGAGCCCCTGGGAGTTAAATAACATGCAGAGACAAGTCGTGGAGCAAGGATGCAAAGTGCTAAGTGCTTAATTAGGTTGCATTTTGAAAATGTGTCTGTTATGTGAAGTTATAATAAAAATTGTAGCGTTTTCATATCTTAGTTGTCGTAGATAATGCTGTAAACATTGGCCCCATCTTAAAGGAAATTCCTTTCAAGACTAGCTAAGCTCCTCTGCTCTGATTCCATTCATACCCAACAACATCCTGACAGTGTATTATACCAGATCCTAATATGAGGAGAAAGATGTTTTTGTCAGATCTGAGTACTGGGGTGAGTGGAAAGGTAGGTCTCCTACTGTAGATCAATAACGTGACATTGCAATTTAAAATTTAATATCTTATGACTATAGTTATTGTAGCAAATGGTATTTTTCAAGTCACCTGCAATAATTTCTCCCATGTCACTTGTCTTCTACAAATGACCTTGATACTACTCCCATGGAGAGGTGGCATTTATGACCCTCCCCTTGAATCTAGACCAACCTTAGTGATTTGATTATAATCAGTAGAAAGTAGTGAAAGTGATGCCTCACCATTTTAAAGATTAGGTCAGAAAAGATTAGTTTCCACTTGGTTCTCTTTAAATATTTGCTTCTAAATCCTGAAGCAATGTAAGCTGTTCAACTGCCCTGAAGCCACCATGCTTTGCTGAAGCCCAAGTTAACTTATAGGGAGAGATCACATGAAACGACCTTGAGACTCAATAAACAGAGGGTTGCTAGGCCACACCCCAGTGCCTAACCACCCCCAAACCCTAGTCAGATGATTCCATGGTACATAGCAGAGTAAATCTAAGTGTCTCCCCCCAACCAAGCTGAACCAGAATTGTTTCTGCCCTCCTTGAGAGGTTTTGCCAATGGCCAAGCTATCTATGACCCTAAAGTAAAAAAGAAAACAAAGAAAAAAAAAAGGAAGAAGAAGGAAGAAGGAAAAGATAAAAATTAAAAGACACCAAATGTTCTCCAACCATAAACAGTGATCTTATAGCTCGCCCACATGTGGGACAAAAGGTGATATCCCAAATAATACCTTGGGATATATTTCTATGCAGAAACCAATTGAGTTGGGTTTCTCTCACTTGCAATTGAAGTATTCATGACCGGTTCAAATATTTGCCTACCACAATGATTTGATCTCTCCCTGCAAGGTGGTACTAGGGGAGATGGATACAAGAAGATCCAGGGATTGATAATTCTACTTTAGCAAATATCAATCAAGACTCTTTGGATTATGTAGCTGTCATGGAAACAGTCACTGTGATCAAGGAGATGCAGTACTCTGGCCAAACCAATATCAAACACCCACCTTAATTCACAGGGGCAGGATTAGCAGACTGGGAAAGGGAGTTCCTCAAAGTGAAATCAAGGTTCTGTTAACAGAGGGGCGGGGGAGACAGAGAGAGTGGAAAAGATTCTCCACAGGGAAAAATAGATGTGCAGTTCAGTAGTCTTGACAGCCTCTTCCAATACCGCCTCCTGGTCTGCATTCTAGGCACCTCTGCTTGATGATTAACATGTTAGAACTTATAAAGCAGTGAAAATCTTTTGCTCTTTCCCTCTATGGGAGTCTTGGTTCTTTGTATATTTTGACACCAGACAGAATTTTCCTGGTCATTAACCCAGTGTGATATACAAGGTGTTGCAGTCACTTCACAGAGGCATGATGGACCCCCATCTACCCAAAACTGGTTCACTGTCAAGACTGATGATGCCACATATGCATCAAGAAGGTAGGAAGAAATTTGTTATCCACATATTGAGACTTTTTGGAAGAGCAGTTCAGATACGTAAGCTAGTCCAAAAATGACTTCAGCAAAAGAAAGGTAAGTGGCCCTGGGTTTTATTGTGTTTAAGGGGTGAAACTTGGTCAGTGTTCCCACATACAGGCCAAGATTTTGAGCAATTTGGACTCCCCCTCCGCCCCTCATGTCACATGGACTTTCCTATCGGCTCGCCCCCATGTGGGACAAAAGTGAAAGTGGATGTGATGCTTGCAAATTTCAGTGGTCAGCATCAAAACTGGAGTCAGATGCTTTATTACACAGCCCCATCTCAGACTCAGTCCCATTTCCTGGGTGTGATGATAGACTTCATGTAGTAGCATCTCCATTAACCAGGGAAACAAACAGGAATTCTTTCCTTGCTGATTATAATTCTAAAATATCATTCTTACCTGTCCCCCATTATTTGTGCTTGTAGCATCTGGAGGTGTTTTTGCTAGTATAAAACAGGTATAGTTTCTTTCCAGAAAGAGAGTAAAATGATTATTACCCAACCATGAATATGCCTTGTTTGTATTCCCTCCCTGCTGTACCCCCTGCCTCAGTTTTTTGTACCCACTACCCCACCCAAAGATACCAGATGCATTCTCAAGGCCAGCCAGAGGGCCTCAGTGTGGGCCCAGTTGTGGAGGGGTGGCTGCAGCAGGCCCTGACTCTGTTTTACTGGTTAGGTTTTAAGCTCTCAGAATAGAACAATGCTAAAAAGACTGGACTTTGTCCTGCTTATACTGATCACCTTTCACAGCATAACTTTGATGGCATTATTTTGCTCACAAGGTATATTATTTTACCTGCCTATTTTTTGCCAGAGGAGTCTAGATAAGTTTTTTGTCATTCAAATAATTCATAGAAAAAGGAATGTAGCGATAGGTTCAGGGTGGTATGAAAAAAACCTGCAGGTTTATACACGTTGCTCTGTTTACATCAGAGAGGAGGCTCTCCCTGACATTAGGCATAGCGGGCGGCTACCCTCGTCAGATGCCCCTTTGTAGATGCAGCCCTGAGCACAGTTGGCACAGCCGGTGGGGCAGCCAGAGCAGCAGCTCTTTCTACAGGATGTGCATTTGCAGGAGCTGCTGTAGGTGTGTGAGCCGCTGGTGGGGCAGGAGGAGCTCGGGTCTATATTGAGGTCCAATGCAAAGTGTTGAAGAGAGGCACTTGGGCTGCCTGGAGGTGTGTGTGGTCCACAAGGTGTATTTCACTAGCTTTTATCTTACAAGTGGCCTTTCTCCACTGGGAAGATGGAGGAAGGTAAAAGGTGAGTAAAAGAGAAAGACCACATTCTATTATATAATAAAGAAACACTGCTAGCATAGAGGATAGAATGCAAATCTACCTTTTTAAAAATTAAAAACACCAGATTTCAAAGAATTCTCATGGTGAAGTAGGCAGTAAGCTCCTAGGAATACAACCCACAGTTCTCTGCAGCACAGTGGAAACATGTGAGAGACCCTGTCTTATTTCTAACAATTTTAACTGTTTCCCAGTAACAAGAACCAGTAGGCTTGGAGGAAAAATGGCAGACAATATGCTTTATTTGAAGCTTGCAAGTGGAGAAGACTTAGGGAAGAAGGGGAGACACCGAATGTAGTGGCTAATCCGCGCCAAACCTTGTTGGTTGCCAGCGCAATCGTCATTCCGCCTTCTCTTCTTTGCTGGCAACAGTTTGATTTTGTTCAGGAGTCTAAGGTAGCTGCCTGCGTCAGGGGAGGCTGATTAGGGAGTAGAGACCCCTTCCATCCTTTCTGGAGGTGAATCTTGATTAGTCTTAAAGCAAACATAGTAACCCTATTCCTCTTCCATTGATTGGTTTAGCAATGGACACGTGATTCAGTTTTAGTCAATGCGACCTGAGGGGAGGTCTTGTCTGAGGAAAGTTTTATAGAAAGTTCCTTGATTTTAATAAATGATACTTGGAAATGATACCAAATGATTCCTTCTCCTTCAGGATGGCTCTTCCTGAATGTGGGAGCTGTATCTGGGGCAGCCATGAGGGGGCAGCAGTGAAACCTGAGGCTGACAGGAAAGGAGACCACTCAGCTCCTGGGGATGTTTTAGAGACTTTTGATGAAACCAGTCCTGGAGCTGCTTTCCTATTCTAAGATAGGGTATATTTCTTTTTGGGTTAAGTGATTTTGTGTTGGGTCTTCTATTATTCATAGATAAATATGATCTCTCACATTTACGTAGTGTTTTGCAGATTTCTGTCCTTCATATATTGCTTCAGGTGATCTTCACAGAAATCTGTGGAGGTAGGCAAGACATTTTACAGATAAGAAGATTGATGCTCAGAGAGCAGGGGGATGGGTGGCCCTACAACCAAGGTGGTCTGATTTCTAGTCTAGGGTTTCTCATCAGAGCACATAGTAATTCCAGGAGTGTTGTCAATCTATGGGGGTTGGGGGTTGGGTGGGGGGATAATTTGTTGCAAACTCTTGGGGAGAGAAGGAGAGAGGGCGCTGCTCCAAGTGAATTCTTCCTGCTTCACATTTGCTTCCGGCCAGCTCAGATGGACTTTCCTGCAATGTTTTTCTCAATGCTGGCCTTTTCTTTATCCCTGCTTAGTGTGTGCCAAGTTAAAGTTAACAGCTTACTTAGCTTAGCCTCCAGGGCTTACTACTCTTGGAAGATCTGATTCATGAGACTTCTTTATTTCAGGCTCAATGAAAAGTGGAATTCTTTCTTTATTGCCTAGCTTGATTTTCCCAATCAACTTCCTGTATAGAGGGAATAGGAAAGAACCAAGTTTTCTGACTTTTCATCCAGACCAACCCTTTGCCAGATGTCCCTTCTCTTTTTCTCCATGCTGCTCCACGCCTCCACAGGCTCAGACCTTTTGGATGTTTCTCTTATTCTGTCCTTTTCTTTATTTAAAAATTTATTTATTTATACAAGCGAGCAGGGGAGGGGCAGAGAGAGAAGGAGAGAGAGAAATCCAAGTAGGCTCCACAGTGTCGGCTAGGAGCCCAAAGTGGGGCTGGAACCCACCAATGTGAGACCATGACCTGAGCTGAAACCAAGAGCTGGATGCTTAACTGACTGAGCCCAATAGGCACCCCTATTATTGACTCTTCTTGAGTAGATACTCAGTTTTCAGATTTGCGAAGTCCTCACAAAGTTACCCTCAGAAACTCAATGGAAATTTTTTTTAAGTTTCAGCTTGGAGGTGCCTGGCTGGCTCAGTCAGGGAAGGATGCAACTCTTGATCTTGGGGCTGTGATTGCAAGCCCCATGTTGGTTGTAGAGGTTACTTAATAAAAAGTTTAAAACAAAGTTTCACCTTGCTTTTAATTAGTTCTTAGGATAATGCTGTCACTAAAGCCAAGAGGTAAACTTTCTCTTTGTTAGATTGCTATAGAAATCCACTGCAAAGAATATCTGTTGGGATTTAGAAATGTTGAAAAGCACACATACTGTTTGATTAGATAAGTAACTCTTTATAAAGTTTTCTCTTAAATTTTATTTATTTTGAGAGAGACAGGGACAGCATGAGCAGGAGAGGGACAGACATAAGGAGAGACAGAGAATCCCAAGCAGGTTTGGCATCCTCAGTGCAGACAGAACCCGAGGTGGAGCTCAAATTCACAAACCATGATATCATGACCTGAGCTGAAACTGAGTGTTGGAAGCTCAATGAACTAAGCCACCCAGGCGCCCCTAGAAAATTAACACTTTTAAAGGAATGACAAGAAATCTAACCATTAGGAAGCCCTGAAAGTCCTAATCAGCACTTAGCCTATGTCTTCCTACATCTGTTTTCTTCCCTGTCCTGGAGTGTTTTCTCACTCACACTATCGTAGGGTTTTAGAATTGGTGGGAGTCTTAGAAATCAACCACTTCATTTTACAGAAAAAGAAACTGAGGCCCAGACAGGTGGCATGTGTCACCTACAGTCACAGTAAGGGGGTGAAAGATTCCTGACTGTTTCCATGTAAAAGTGGGTCATTTTAATAAACATGTGATGCAGTCATTAAAAACCATAAAGGAAAACTGAAAAGGACAAAGAAGAAAGCAAATCATCTCCTCAAATCCAACCACTTACAGATAACCATTGTTAATAGGACAAATTATATTCATAGGTTTTCTATCTCCATAGCTTTAGCTCTGTTGGGAACAAAGAACATTTCTTTAGCGCTACATGTAGTTTCTCATTAGATTCTGGGATCTAATGAAATCTATAATTATCTCATGATTACCATGTTGCATCTTCATCTTACAGAGCACACAAAGACTCTTTATTAATTTGCAGGAGGTCACCTAGGTAGTCCACATAATGGTGTATTATTCCCATCATAAATTGATGAATTCAATTTGCTCACACTTTATTATTTTGTATTTATATTTATAAATTAGATTGGTGCCCAGTTTCTCTCTCTCTCTCTCTCTCCCCCTGTGTTGGTATCAGGATCGTTTACTTCCAAAAGAAGCTGAGAACCCCTTGGCGATTTGCTTTCATTAGTCCAAAATTTTAATAAATAAGAATAACCAACTCTAAGAATTCATTTAAGTACTCTAATGAATTTCTTGCGACTTTTGTATCTCCATTGTGAAGTCCTATCTAGCTTAGTCACGTGTGTGGGGCCACGTGAGATGTTTGCTATTAAGTACCAGCTCTCAGTGCGTCCACTAATGGCTTGGTAGCACATTTACAGTAACTTGAAACTTTCTCGTGACAGCTGTCAGGGGAGTCTCACAATACATGCCTCTCTCTTTCTCGTTAAGTATTAAAAAACAAGCCTGAAAAAAAAAAATCCTAAAGAATGGTTTCAGTCTTTTTCATGTAGAATCCATTCTTGTAACTAAGTAAAAAACAAAACATAATAATCTAAGTTTCCCTCCCTTTTCAAAGCATCCAGAAGTAACTGGATCCGTGGCCACGTAGGAGCCTCTGGTGGCGCTAAATCTGGGGAGTCTCCAGGGACAGGCGGAGACGGGGCGAGTCTGCTCGGGCAGTAAGCGCTTTTCTCTTCCAACTTTGGGCCAGAGCCCAGTCCCGAGGAGTTCACGGTTTCTCCCTCGGGGACAGGTTCCCTCCGAAGTTGCCAGCCTTCTCTGGGCGGGCCAGCTCGCTGGGCAGGGAAAGGTGGGGCGGGGCAGGGCAGGGCAGGGCCCGACCCGGCCCGGCTGCGCGGGGAGCCGCACCCCTGCTAAGGCGCGCGGCTGCGGCTCCTCCCCTCGCTCGGATGTGGCCGGGGGGCGGGGGGTGGCGGCTGGGA
>NC_043701.1:43239465-43312200 GCF_006229205.1 Suricata suricatta | reverse complement strand
CCCCTCGCCGCTTTCCTCGCCACCCCTGATGGCATTCAGGGCCCGGGGCTGGCGGCCCCCGCCGCCGCCGCTGCTGCTGCTCCTGCTCTGGGTGACCGGGCAGGCGGCGCCCGTGGCGGGCCTGGGCCTCGACACGGAGCTGCAGATCGAGCGGCGCTTCGTGCCGAACGAGTGCCCGCGCACCGTACGCAGCGGCGACTTCGTGCGCTACCACTACGTGGGGACATTCCCCGACGGCCAGAAGTTCGACTCCAGGTATCGCGCCCTGGACGCCCTGCCGGGCCTCCCAGGCTGCAGCGCCCACTCTCCCCTTTCCTGGTCTCCGGACAGGCCTTTCCCTCCCGACGGACCTCCCCCAGCTCCGCCCAGCGAGCCCCGCGCTCCTCCCTCTCCCACCTCCTACCCAAAAGCTCCGGGACCCTAAATCGGCCCTCCGCGGGGTCAGTCTGCCCGCTCTTAAGCTCGCCTCGTGCGCCCGCCCGGGACCGGATTCTTGGATAGGTCCTGGCACAGAGAGTTGGAACAATTCCCGCCCTCTGTCCTCCCAAAGCGTTCGCACAACGCGAAATCTGTGTAAAATGGCCACTCTGCAAGTAGACCCCCTCCTTCCCCCAAGTTGGTGTCTGCTTGCCACCTCCCTTTACTGGCCTTTCCGCAGGGCCCTTGAGTCAGACGACGTCTCTCACAGTTGATGATGATGGTGATGATGAGCTGATGATAGCGGCCGTTACATATATAGAGCTATTACAGCGCGTGCCAGGGTAGTGCTAAGTGCTTTCCGTATAATGAACTCATTTAATTCTTACAACAGTTCTCTCAGGTAGCTATTATTATGCCAGTGAGGTTACTTGAGGCCACTGAGGCTAAGAAACTTGTTTAAGTGGAGTCCGATTGAAAACCCAGACAGTCCAAGGCCAGGGTCTGTGCATAAAGCAACCACTGTCCTTCCTTTTCGGTCACTGGCATAGGGTAGTCCGGAGCAAGTCGCTCAGCTTTGCGCTGAGGCCCTGGACCATGCCCACGATTCCTTCCCTTAACTCTGCCCCAGGATCAGAATACCTGTCCCCAGTTTCCCTTCAGTTGAGCTTTAGGCTTAGAAGGTCTCTTCCTCCAGCTACAGTCTGCTCTCCTCCCCAAGACATGGTTACAAACGCAGGTCTGTGCCGGCACTTCTCTAGTTGAATCACCAGACTAGACAAAGAGAATTATTTGTTGAGCATTTGCTGTGTGCCCTTGGCTGTGCGAGGCTCATTCCAGAAGTTATCTTTTAAAAAATACGCTTAGCCTCTCTTGACTTTTTTGAAATTCCAGACAATGAGTGAATATACAAAAGCTTTTTAGCATGCTAAGTAGCACATAGCAACTGTTAGATATGGACATTTTTACTATTGTTTCAGTTGCTTCCTTTTATTTTTAACAGCTTTACAAAGCTATAATTCACAAACCATACAATTCGCCATTTAAGGCATACAATTTGGTGGTTTTTAGTGAATTCACAGAGTTGTGCAACCATCACAGCTATCTAATTCTAGAACATTTTTGTCACTCTAGCAAAGAAATACTGGACCCAATAGTAGCCACTCCCCTCCCCTCCAGCCCGAGGTAACCACTAATCTACTTTCTATATCTATGTGGAATTGTATAATTTGTGGTGATTTATATCTGGCTCCTTTCACTTAGCATAATATCTTCAGAGTTCATCCATGTTGTAGCATGTACCTGTACTCCGTTTCTTTTTTATGGTTGTATAAAATTCCACTGTATGGCGGTTCCACATTTTGTTTATCCATCCATTAGCGTTTTTTTAAGTTTATATATTTATTTTGAGAGAGAGTGAGAGAGGCAGAATGGCCAGGGGAAGAGCAGAGAGAGTGGGAGACAGAGGATCCAAAGCAGGCTCTGTGCTCAGAGCAGATAGCCCGATGCGGGTCTCAAACTCACCATGAAATCATGACCTGAGCTGAAGCCGGACACTTAATCAACGGAGCCATCTGAGCGATCCATCCATTAGTTATGGGTCATTTGTATTGCTTACGCTTTTTGGCTAATGAACATTTGTGAACATGGTTTTGTGTGATGTATGGTTTTCTTTCTTTTGGGTATATACCTAGGAGTGGAATGGCTGGGTCCAATAGTAACTGTTTAGCTTTGTGATGAACCGCCATACTCTTTTCCAACGTGGTTCACTGTTTTCCACTCCTTCTGGCAACGGAGGAGTGGTCCTAGTTGTCCACCTTCTCCTGCACAACTCTAATTGTCTATCTTTTTTTATTCTAGCTATCCTAGTGGGCTTTTGTTTCGCATTTCCCTAATGGCTTTGATGCTGAGCATCTTTTCATGGGTTTATTAGTCATTTGTATATCTTCTTTCACTTGTGTCTGTAGTTAGAAAATAAGGAAGGGACTCCTGGGTGGCTCAGTCAGTTAAATGTGGTTAAGTGTCTGATTCTTGATTTCGGCTCAGGTCATGATCTCATGGTTCTTGAGATTGAGCCTTGCGTTGGGCTTTGTGCTGACAGTGCAGAGTCTGCTTGGGATTCTCTCTCTCTCTCCCTCTCTCTGGCCCTCCTTTGCTCTCTCTCTCTCAAAATAAATAAATAAAACTTAAAAAAAAGAAAGAAGAATTTCCTGCTTGTGCTGATGATAATTAATAATTCCTACTAAGACGTGCTCACTTCAGCAGCACATATACTAAAATAATTCCTACTAAGACAAGCTGCTTAATACTTTCTACCCTCTAGGCATGGCAGCCACTGCAAGGCAGTGTGGGACAGTGGAAGACACTGGAAAGAGGCGCTAACATCCATTCAGCAAATATGTGTGCAGTGTCTACCCCTAAGGAGGGTGTCCGTCCCTGGCCTTACAGATTATAGTCCAGGCCATTACACAGTGTGACATGTACAGAAAGGATAACAGCATACACTTTTGTCCCTCCTGTAGACTCCACATAGTTCTTACCACATACCTTTTGATATCTGAATTCATTTCATCTCAAATGAATTCATTTAATTTCACAAGACAATGAAGTAGGTACCTCAAGAACAAATGAAGAAACAGAGGCTCAGATAGTTCAAATAATTTGCTCAAGGGATCTGGCTACTGAGTGGTAGAGTGAAGTTTTGAACCTAGGCAGTGCAGTGTCTATTGCAGTACATAGTCTATGGCCCATAGTCTATGCATATATATAGTGAAAGGAAGGCAAGGAGCTGTGGAAACACACAGAAAGCTTAACCGTATGTTGTGTGGGGGACGGAGAGAGAGTGGTTGGGATGGAGTTCCAGGATTGCAAGGATAAGACCTGAGGATGATTAAAATTGGGCTGAGCTGAGGGGTGAGCGCTGTGGAGGGAAGAGAGGGTGTGGCTGGTAGGGGAAGAGCCTGTGCAGAGGCCTAGCGGTGGGAGTGTGGTATAGGGGGACATGAAAGCTGTTCACAATGGCTGAGCTTGGAGTGGCAGTGGGGTAATGACCGACAGAGAAAAGAAGAGGCCAGAGGAGTCTGGGGGAAAAGGCTGGGCTCAGCTTTGAGAGATGTTTTCTGCTTGGCTATAGAATTTGGACTTTGTCTAGGACAATGGAAAGCCATTTAAGATTTTTAAATAGGGGGCTGAGACGTCAGATTTTTCTGTTGCTGCCTTGTGGACAGTGGAGTGGAAAAGGGCAGGACACATAGTAGGTATTTCATTATTGTGAGTTTTTCTCCAGGGCGTCCATTCCTTTGAGAACTTATGAAGTATTAAGGCACCACTTTGCTCTTCCTGCCCACTGAGTTTAGGGGAGGAGGAATCTAAGGTGTTGTGGGTTCTGGCTACTGATTTGGAGGTTTTGCTCAGAAGAAAATGGCTGTCACCCTGACCAGAGTCATAAGCCACAAAGGGCCTCTCTTTCCACAGAGCTTTCTTCCTGCATCTCTGCCTGGCACTTGGGAGCAGATGTATCTTTTCAGCTTATTGGCATTTGCAGTTATCGGAGCCCTTGGCCACTGGCTTGAGGATGGTTTCGTTTTATTTGGAGCCTCCGTGGGCCTCTTAATATGCTTCTGTGGTTGCAGCTCCAGATCGAAGTAGACAGCAGTTTCCCAGCTACACTTTTTAGGGGGCTCCTGCTCTCACTCTCCTGCTCTTGGGAGCTCCTTGTTAGCCACTCCTGATTCAATGTTTTTAGAAGTTCCATAGCATTCCTAGCGATAAAGGTGAGGGCCATAGTCTCTTTGCTCTGATTTCCTTCTGGAGACTGAAATTTAACATGTTCCTGTTATCTTTAGCAGGCAAAGCTAGCATCAGGTTAGTTCATTCACAGCCTCCAGGCTGGTCTGCAGACCCTCAAGGTCCCGATATTCAGTAAATGTTATTGTGTGTCTACCACATGTCCTGTTGGGTGGGCTGCTCTAACGCAGTGTTCAAACTGTACATGCGTCATAATCACCTGGAGAGATTGTTCTGCACAGTTCCTGCCTGAATCATTAGGTCTGGGTGGGGCGTGAGAATGTATTTGCCTTCCTAAGTGTACAGTGCTGGTCCTGCTTTTGCTACTGGTCTGAGGACCACAGTTTGAGAACTATTGCTCTAAAAAACAAAGTCAAAGACTTACTAACAGATGTCAGGTTAATTTTATATATTCATTCATTTATTCTATTCACTCAAAAAAAATTTATTGAGATCCTCCTGTTAACACCTGGTGGGTATTGAAGGGATGTTAAGGCTCACCTTATCTGCAGGGTTGGTTCTGAGAAGAGCCAGTGAGCTCGGCAGCATGCTAGATGGTGTCAAGATGTACTGGAGGAGTTGAGTAGTGACAGAGACACTAGTCAGGTCATGGCAAGGCTCACTTCAGCAGGGGGCTTTGTTTTCCCCAGAGAGAGAAACAGGGATAGAGAGAGAGGGAGAGAGAAAAAGTGCACTCTCATGCCTGAGTTGGGGAGAGGGGCAGAGGGAGGGAGGGAGAAAGGGAGGGAGGGAGAGAGAGAGAGAGAGAGAGAGAGAGAGAGAGAGAGAGAGAGAGAGAGAGAAAGAGAAAGAGAGAGAGAAAGGAGAGAATCCCAAGCAGACTCCCTGCTGTCAGTGTGAGATCATGACCTTAGCCAAAACCGAGTGGGACGCTTCACAGACTGAGCCACCCAGGTGCCCCTAAAGGATGAATTTGCATAGCAGCTCTTCCTGTGGAAAAGCCACGTGATGAAAGGGCAGCTGCTGCTGGAGTGACAGGCCGGTGTGGCTTCCAGACTTTAGGAAAAGCGCCTACCTCCCAGGCAGTTCTTCTTAGGATCTCCTGACGTCATTGGCAGGCTTACTTAGCTGCAAAGACTTGATACATTGCTTTTAATTTTAATTTGTGAGTCATCCTGAGCAACTGTGCATTCATACTGATCATTTAAGATGGCTGTATTTTACTGGCTAAGAACTTGTGTAGAATAAGATTGGTAGAGATCTCATATTTTAACTTCAGCAGTTGCTGAAATACAAAACTCCACAATAGCAGTGTAATGATTTCACATGGCAAAGTTTTTCTCTTAATGATATTTTAACGTGCCAAAAATCATCCAGGCCTACTGCTCACATTTCAGGGTCTGATCCTCTGTGGAGGTACGAATGAATGTGTTCTTTCTCATTTCCCTCTTCTCCATGCTTACTCCTTCCTCTCTTTTTCCCTCACCATCTCTCTCTTCCTCCATTGCAGGATTCTTAATTTTTCCATCTGGTAGTGGATAGATGGTTTGCCAATTCATTAAGGGCTTGCCTTGGGGCACCTGTGTGGCTCAGTCAGTTGAGCGTCCGACTTCGGCCCAGGTCATGATCTCACGGTTTGTGGGTTTGAGCCCCACATCGGGTTCTGTGCTGACTGGCAGCTCAGAACCTGGAGCCTGCTTTGGATTCTGTGTCCCTCTCTCTCTGCCCCTCTCTTGCTTGCACTCTGTTTCTCAAAAATATATTAAAAAAAAATTAAAAAACAAAACAAAACAAAACAGAACAAAACCAAAAAGCATGGTTCCCATGCCCAGTGGGCTGGCTCTTTATTATCTTGATTCTCTCCAGTTACAAACTCTCAAAATATGGCAGTCTTTAATGTTCAAAGAAATGAATTCAGTCTAATATATAGCATTGCGAATATAGTTAAGAATACTGTATTGTCTACTAAAATTTAAGTATATTTTATTTACACTTAAGGTTTTATTTACACTTGAAATTTACCGACAGGGTAAACCTCAAGTGTTCTTACCACAAAAAAAGAAAAAAAGGAAAATGGTAACTGGAGGTGGTGGATATATTAATTAGCTTGATTGTGGCTATTATTTCACACTGTATACGTACATCAAAACATCTGATCATACACTTTAAATTTGTGAAATTTTTATTTGTCAATTATACGTCAGTAAAGATAGGAGGTAAAGTAACGTATTCAGCCTTTATTTGTCTAGACTGAATCTAAAATTTGTATGCAGAGCAAGCTGACTGGTCCTGTCACAGCTGATCAGGACCAGTTCTAACTGGAGGGTGGTTTTCTCTCCCTTTTGTAATGGCCATTTTCCCTCTGTTTCTGCATCTGAGATAAAAATAATCTCAGTAACAAGTAGTATAAATGTATATAAGTTTCTGTCAATACTTTTAAAATTAATTTGTATTTATTTATTAATTTATTAAGAATTTTTTAAAATATATATTTTTGAGAGAGCGACAGAGTATGAACAGAGGAGGGGCAGAGATAGAGGGAGACACAGAATCCCAAGCAGGCTCCATACTGTCAATGTAGAGCCCGATACAGGACTCAAACCACAAACCTTGAGATCATGACCTGAGCTGAAGTGGATATTTAACCGACTGAGGCACCCCCCAGGACCCCCAATTTTTAAAAGTAGTATCATATAGGGGCACCTGGGTGGCTCTGTTGGTTAAGCATCCAACTCTGTTACGGCTCAGGTCATGATCTCAATGGTTTTGTGAATTCGAGCCCCACACCAGGCTCCAGGCTGACAATGTAGGGCCTGCTTGGGATTCTCTGTCTCCCTCTCTCTCTGCCCTCCCCTACTTTCGCTGTCTCCATCTCTCTCAAAATAAATAAACTTAAAAAAAGTAGTATCCTATATTATTTTTGCATATAGAGTTTTTAAAACCAGTTAAATAATTCCATAAAGCTTAACATTGTAGTTGCAAAGCCGCTAGGAGTGGGGAAGGAGTCCAGGGTGGGGTGTAGCGGTTTTGGATGCAGACTTTCAAGCTCTAGGCTTCCTTCTGCCTCTCACCTTCCACTCTTCACCTCTGCAGACTCTGGGATGCACAGGGCTTGGCCAAAT
Source organism: Suricata suricatta (assembly GCF_006229205.1). Taxonomy (NCBI): domain Eukaryota; kingdom Metazoa; phylum Chordata; class Mammalia; order Carnivora; family Herpestidae; genus Suricata; species Suricata suricatta. Next base: position 43,304,914 of record NC_043701.1, on the reverse strand, counting down.
CCCCCTTTGTTTCACCTAGATTCTGTTCTTCCCTAAAAGGTCAGATCCTACACCTGTTCCCTTTCTGTCTTCCAAAATTTTGTTGCCAGCTTTTGACAGCAGCGGTCTCCTTTCCATTTCCTAAGTTGTTTTTGTTTGTTTGTTTGTTTGTTTGTTTTTCACAAAGAAGAATGTGGGAACTTGGGGGAAGGAATGAGCTTTGGGGACTCGAGGGAAGGAGTGTATTCAATTTGACATATGTTCTTTTTTTTTTAAATTTATTTTTAATACTTATTTATTTAAAAACTTATTTAAGTAATTCTACAACCAACATAGGGCTCAAACTCGTGACCACAAGATCAAGAGTTGAATGCTCTTCTGACTGAGCCAGGCACCCTATGACATGTTCTTTTAACAGTTCATCCTTGGGGACCATGGGTGGCTCAGTCAGTTAAGATCCAAGTCTTGATTTCGACTCAGGTCATGATCTCATAGTTTGTGAGATTGAGCCCTGACTTGGGCTCTGTGCTGACAGCATGGAGCCTGCTTGGGATTCTCTCTCCCTCTCCCCGCACCCCCGTCTCTCTCTGCCCCTGCCCCCTTTGTGCACATTCTCTCTCAAAATAAGTAAATAAACATTAAAAAGAAAGTCCATCCTCACTGCAAATTAAAACCTACATTTATAAATAAGCCACGGTATTTATGCTTTAGGAATGCAGCCACAGAGATAGTTACTTATCCTGAGGAATATCCTGCAAGTCATGTGTGCTCATGTGTAGACAGTTTCATGAGTTGGTTATGATGGGTTATATGTGATGTCTCCTGTTTTAGTGATCCTTGGGCCAGTGAACTTGAAGACCATCACTGGAGGATGCTGCAGCTCCCCGCTCCCCACCTCCCTGCCAGGGGCAGGGGAAAGTAGAAGTGTCAGGGATAGCAATCAAAGGGTCTATAGCAGTGAATGAGCAGAGGAGAAAAATAAGCCGATGGAGAGGAAAGGGGGATGTTGGATGTGCTGGATGATTTCCATTTGCCATTTAGGTCCATTCTCCATCTGTTCCACTTTGGTTTCTCTGCATACTATGGGTTATATCAATCACTCCTTCGTCACCTGGCTTCTGGTTGGGTTCAGTCAGTGGGGCATCAGCAGGAGATCAGAGGGAGGAGAGTGAGGTGGAGATACTTATTCCCCTGGCTCCCTGCCTGTAGGTCTCCACCATTTGTGTCCCTGGACCGGAGGTCCTAGCTAAGCTTCTGTCATGTGGTCCTGAGTCATCACCTTCTCTGTCCCTGAATCCTTCAAGCCCAGGTCTGACAGTAGCACCCCCTACTTGTCCCCAGAGACACTGCATTGCCCCTTGTGTTCCCTGCACTCTGCACACTCCTTTGCACACAGCCTGTTTATTAAACTTTCCTGGAACTGCCTAGTTTGGATGTATCATTTGTTTCCTGCACGACCTCAACTGGGCCTTCTGCAAAAGGTGTAAATCAGCCAGATACTGGGACAGGCTATATAAGTGCTTATTCCAGAGCTTGCAGAAATAATTTTCATAACCAGTTCTGGGCTTGACTCTGCAAAGGAATTTATGCCAGTTGTGATGATCAGCACAGATTTACTCAGAACGACTTAGTTTTTCCAGATGGTCAGCGTTTTAAGCAGGAGATAATACTAGTTTTGCATTATTAGTTTCTCACATATGTAAATTAAAGCTTTTCTTTCTGAAAGGTGCTGTTTTTGTTTTTTATTTTTAGCACTTTGCTTAGGTAGTCATCAAATGAAAGAAACTAATACTGCAAGGCAACAACAGTTAAGTTTTTTTTTTTAATTTTAGAAAGAGAAAGAGCGTTAAGTGAGGAAGAGGGGCAGAGGGAGAGAGACAGAGAGAGGGAATCTTAAGCAGGCTCAACATGGGGCTCAATCCCATGACCCTGGGATCATGACCTGAGGTGAAACTAAAAGTCGAATGCTCAACCGGCTGAGCCACCCAGGCACTCAAAGAACAGTTTTTATATACCATCTAGGGCCTGGGCCCAAGCTAGGAGGTTAAGGGTTGGATAGACCTGGGTTCTAGTTGTTTTTTGTGTTTTTTTTTCCTACTTGGCTAACTTTGTGAGCTTGGGGAATTCTTTCCCCTCCAGAGAACCAGAGTATCAGCACTCACCTTGAAGTGCTATCTGATGATTCCATGGGGTAGTATGTGGAAAAGCTTAGTTTGCCACTGTAACTGACACATAATAAACACTCTCTGAATATTAATTATTATTAAAAACTCTTATTAAATTTTGGAACTATATTCAGGTTCTGTAGATGAAAATCTTTATAATTTCCAGCCTGTGCATTGTAGCCGTTTGCACATGTTCTGTACCTGGGATGTCTTTGAAGCTTCGAGTTTTGGGCCATCATTAATATAAACCCCCTAGTTGATGATGGCTCAGGGCATGGCCAGGCCCCAGCCAAGTGAAATTAAAGAGCTGGCATTCTAGGGGGTGGGTGTTGGTCCCTGGAGGTAGAGGGTGGAGGTGTAAAGCTGTCTTGGGCACAAAGTTGACCATGTGTTTTTGTCCTTTGGCTTGCTGACCTGAATTGGAATCTTGCTTTCTGTTCACTGACCTTGCAAAAAGGAAAGCTATTAAAATAAGTTGTAAAACTAGGAGGAGGAAGCATAAGAAGGGCAGACCTGAGGAAGCTGCCCTGATGGGTGGGGAAGCAGACTGTGCTGCTCTTCCAGGCTGTTCATTAAGGAAAAGGAGGGAAATGTGGACGTAATTTATCAAATGAAGGGAGCACATCCCAATGAGGTAAATCCTAACAGCTCTCGATATTTTATTGTATGTGTATTTCATCATAATTTGGAACATTAAGAGAATTAAAGAAAAAAACAAGTTAAACCACCTGAAATTCCCTACTCATAGAGTACCATTGGTAATGTTTTTATGTTTCACCTTGTGGATTTTTTCATATGCATCTATGCATGTCAATTCAAAATGGAATTACTTTATATGTGGCTCTGTAGCCTATCTTTTCTGTTACTGTATACATCCTCCTGTGCCAGTGGATATAAATCCGACATTTTTAAATGGCTATAGAGTGTTTTATTGCATGACCTTGCCTTAAATGCAATCAGTACCATGTCCTTGAAACTTCTAAGTTATTTCCAGGGTTTCATTATTATAAACCAAGCCATGTAGTTATTTTTTTAAACATAGTATTTGAAACTCTCTGGGTATCTCTGCTAGTTTTTTTTTAATAGACAAAATCTATGCCTTGGACTTTTTAATATCCCCCAAAGCACGTAGCACAGTCTCCTAATAGTCAAACCCTTGATGGTTGCAGAATTTGACATAAAGAGGATGCGATCATAGATGTTGGCCACAGTTCCATTATTTATCTCCCAACCTAAGGCTATCACCGATCAGCCTTTAAAACACATGTATTAGTGATTTCAAGACTGTATCAGACCTTGTATTACTTGTAACAGTTACAGTAATATTGGTATAACTGTTAGGTTTTCAGAAAACTGTACAGATTGTAATATCGTATAGATCTTGGGATGGCTATTATCATTACCCCCATGTTTGTGGTGGAGAAAACAGGTTAAGAAAGATTAAGTATTCTTTATGCTATCATGCTACTTCTCCAACTTATGGACATAAGAAGAAAAATAAAAATCCGATAAATATGGTAACTGGAGCATTGGTATCTTATATTGTTGCTTTTAAACAGTCACGTAAGGGTGACTGGGTGGCTCAATCGGTGAAGTGTCCGACTTTGGCTCAGGTCATGATCTCATAGTTTGTGGGTTTGAGCTCTGCATCAGACTCTGTGCTGACAGCTTAGAGCCTGGAGCCTGCTCCGGATTCTGTGTCTCTCTCTGTGCCCATCCTCCATTCACGCTGTCTCTCTCTCAAAATAAGTAAACATTAAAAAAAGACTTAAACAATCACATAGAAATGGAATAAACCACTTTTAGTGGAAAACTTCATATCTCTTTTGCAAAATAGACTTAATAATATAATAATATAATATACTAAAATACAATTTTTTCTAGGGAGAGTTATGTCACTGCTTATCTAACTAGATTTACTGGCAACATTTAAAATAATTTAAAAACTCCAACCCTGAAAGCACTGTTGGTGAAATTGTTTCCTGTATCAGTAACTCCTTTGCAGGCTGTTTTTGGACTGCATTGACCTCACTGTATCCAGGAGTACATTTTCCCAGATGGCTTCACTAAGGAAAGGATTAATTTGCACTTTTCTTTTTTTTGTTTTACCTCTTGGGTCTTCAGCTATGACAGAGACTCTACTTTCAACGTGTTTGTGGGAAAAGGACAACTGATTGCAGGGATGGATCAAGCTCTGGTTGGAATGTGTGTAAATGAGAGGCGCTTTGTGAAGATCCCCCCAAAGCTTGCCTATGGAAGTGAAGGAGTGTGTAAGTTTTTGTTCCACATTTGTAAACATATCTGCAGAAACAACCAGAACATTTGAAAGGTGTTCAGTGGGGCAGAGCAGAGATCTGCAGAGGCTTTCAACTGGGGGGAAATGAGAAGCAATGAACACATACACACACAGCACTCAAATTTCATCTTTAGTTCATTTCTTCTAGATATAAAAGAAGTTGTTATTAATGCTGGTGTATTGAATGTCACCCTTGTTGAGAGGAAAACATTTTTTTTCTCTTTTCTTTCAATTTTATTTGGAGGAAGGAGGGAGGAAGCATGGTCCATTTTAGAATTGTTCAGCAGCCCTTTTAAATACCTGAGAAGCATCCTAGGTGTTTATTCATCTGGCCTGAAAGCTGGCAACTTCTCATTGTGAATTCTCTTTAATTTTTAGCTGGTGTGATCCCCCCAGATTCAGTTCTTCATTTTGATGTACTTCTAATGGATATTTGGAATTCTGAAGATCAAGTTCAGATTCACACTTACTTCACACCCCCCAGCTGCCCTCGGACCATCCAGGTGTCTGATTTTGTAAGGTACCACTATAACGGAACGTTCTTGGATGGGACACTGTTTGATTCAAGGTAAGTCCTGCCATTCAAGGTAATATCGGTGAAATGCCCCATACTCTTCTGTCTCACCTGCTTTTTATGCCCATTGAGAAACCAGAAGACAGACTCTTTCCAACTTCCATCAGTGCCGACTCCTTTCCTTAATGCTTTTGGCACATGTTTCATGTGCCATAAAGCCAGAGTAAAAACTTTAATACATTTTACAGAAATGTAAGAACAATGTTTATTTAAATTAACAATATCTTGAGAGCTCATCAGTGAGTGAGAGCCCTATTTCCAAATAAATTGATGCATTTTTTGGGTCCATTTTTATACTTTTCCCATGGAAGGAAGAAGGGAAGGCTGAATGTATGTGAAGCTATGGAGAAGCGCCATGAGTAGGGTGCTACGCGAGAGAACAGTGAACCTTTTGCGCTTTCCTGTCAGTATAGTCTCTTTGGTTAGATAGAATAGCAGCCTGTTTCCGTGAACCACAGTGGTTTAATTACATAATTTTCATCTCTTCTCATTTTGAAGACTGCTGCTGTCTTTGGGAGCACAGATCCAAAAATGCCTGTCTTCAGGGATGGGTATGGGTTCATTATTTAGCTGATAATTGGGTATCTAAAACATTATTGAGGGATGAGTTGGAAACACCCTCATTGCATAGAACTTTTCCCCTTTCTCATTGGTTTTCAGTCATAATCGCATGAAAACATATGACACATATGTGGGCATTGGCTGGTTGATTCCTGGAATGGACAAAGGGCTGTTGGGGATGTGTGTGGGGGAAAAGCGCATCATCACCATACCTCCTTTCCTGGCCTACGGAGAAGATGGAGATGGTGAGTCTTTCTCATTCTTCACGCTTCTCTCATCTCTCCTTATTTTTATTGCCATGATTAATTCAGTTTACTACATGAAACCCGCCAGACCTTTTGGTCTAGAGTCGTACTGTCCCATATAGTAGCCACTAGCTCCCTATGACTATGTATATTTAAATTTAAAATAAATTAAAACTAGGGGTGCCTGGGTAGCTCAATTGGTTGAGCAACTGACTTTGCTTCAGGTCATGATCTCGTGGTTTGTGGGTTCGAGCCCCACATCGGGTTCTGTGTTGACAGCTCAGAGCCTGGACCCTGCTTCAGATTCTGTGTCTCCCTGTCTCTTTCTTCCCCTCCCCCTCTTCCTTTCTCTCTCTCTCAAAAATAAATAAACATTAAAAAAATAAAAATAAATAAAAAATAAAATAAATTAAAACTAAAATCTAAGATTCTGTTCTCTAGCCACACTGCCACATTTCATGTACTTAAGAGCCGCATGTTGCTGGGGGTACAATACTGAACAGTGCAGGTACAGAGCATTCCCATCACTGTGGGACATTCTGTTGGGCAGTGCTAGTCTAAATCATCTGCTGTCTCATCACTGAATTGTCGAAACTTTCACTTATTCATGGCCACTGGCTTTCATAAATAAGGATCTGCCACTGCCTCTTAAGCTGTAACCTTGGGCACCAACCTCTCCAGCCTAGATTTTCCCATCTGTGAAATGACAAATAAACTAGAAAGTCTAAAGACTATAGATATCAAGGTAGAAAGTTAGTATATGATGCCAGAATTGCCATTTTTCCCCCTGATTTATTCCTCCACAGTGGGCTTTATCTGTGACATTAGTTTCAGATAAACAGATGCAAAGCATAACGTTAGAAAAAAAACATTAATTCGAACTAGTGTTGTTTTTGTTTTCTTAAATTTTTTTACATTAATTTTTTAAATGTTTTATTTATTTTTGATATAGAGAGAGACAGAGCATGAGAGGGGGAGGAGCAGAGAGAGAAGGAGACACAGAACTGGAAGCAGGCTCCAGGCTCTGAGCTAGCTGTCAGCACAGAGCCTGACGCAGGGCTCGAACCCACAAACATGAGATCTGACCTGAGCCAAAGTCGGAGCCTTAACTGACTGAGCCACCCAGGTGCCCACTAGTGTTCTTTTTGTAGAGAGAAAACAGACTTGTCTGGCAAATGGAATTTGACAGCTACTCATATTTTAATTTTAGGCATATTTAATCACACTGGCAGGCTAACACAACAAAGAGAACTTCCTGGCATTTAAACAAGTAGATATAGGGGCACGTGGGTGGCTCAGTCCATTAAGTGTCCAATTCCTGATACTGGCTCAGGTCATGATCTATCTCATGGTTCCTGAGATCAAGCCCCACATCAGCCTCTGCACTGACAGCATGGAACCTACTTGGGATTCTCTGTCTCCCCCTCTCTCTGCCTCTTCTGCTGATTGTGCACTCTCTTTCTCTCTCAAAAAGAAAAAAGTAAATAAAGCAAACATTAAAACTTTTTTTAATCAAGTAGATATACGTAGTGAAGAATTGGAATGATAACATGATACATCTAAGAGTTTACTGGCTGTGGTGACTGACTCATAATAACCCTAAAATAATGTTTTCCAAGCTGTTTCCTGGCTCTGTATGTCTACAGCAGGAGAGAAGGAAATGGGGCTCAGCCTTCTCTCCTGTCCACACTTCTACTTATGTTGCTGGGGATCTGGCCAGACAGTCTCTTCAAAAAGCAGGGGTAGGGATTCCCTGCTAAAAGAAAAATAGAATTTGAAAATAACTGTAAATGTAATCTGTAAATACAGATTCTCCCTTCTCCAAGACATGTTGCTATTTTTATTCCTCAAATGGTTTCATCCTCAGCCGGGGGTGTTCATTTCCATGAGCTCTCAAATTCTTTTGACGTCATCCAGATGCATATGTCATACATAATAAAACTAGATGCCTGGCCTAAGCTGAGGAGTATTATTTATTTATTTTAAATAAATACTTAAGGGGTACCTGGGTGGCTCAGTCGGTTAAGTGTCTGACTTCAGCTCGGGTCATGATCTCCTGGTTCGTGGGTGGGAGCCCCACGTCGTGCTCTGTGCTGATGGCTTGGAGCCTGGAGCCTGTTTTGGATTCTGTGTTTTCCCCTCACTCTGCCCCTCCCTGCTCATGCTCTCTCTCTCTCTCTCTCTCTCAAAAATAAGAAAAACATTAAAGAAATTGAAACAGTACTTTAAAACTGTGCTCAACTACCCAGGTAGTTGTGCTCAAGTACCCAGACTTTAAATAGGTGAATTCTATGGTATAGAAATTGTATCTTGATAAAGTTACTGTTGAAAAAACAAATACTCAATTAGTACCTGACAGTGTTAGAAAAATTTAAACTCTGGAGTTACATTTAAGGCTTTCTTTTTTCTACTAGGTTAAAAAATACAGAAAAGTACAAAAGATTAACATTCTGTCACACACACACACCCATACACACACTTCAGGGATTGACCACACCTTGCATTCCAGAGTCTGACTCAGCAGCTGCTTTCAGAAGATTTCATTATTTTCCTGAGGGAGGGAGTAGGGTGGGCTCTGCCAGAGCCAATTGAAGGAGCTCAGGCTTGGTGTGCTGTCTTATTCATTTGCCCAGGACTACTCCTTTGTAAGGTATAACAAATGGCAAGTAAGAGTGTGGAGGTAGGTGGTTTTCGTCAGTTAACTTCCTTGATCTCAAAGTACTGGATTGAGTTATTTATTGCTTGATGTTGATCTTTGCAGCAAGAATTAGTGCCCAATAATCTCTTCATGTAGATTTTCATTTTGCAGATACTCAGTAAGTCCCTACTGCTGGGAACATCCAGAAGAAGTAGTACCATCCAGAAGTAAGGTAGAAGCAATTTGAAGATTTGTATTTTGCATTGTGGGTGCCATTTTTTCCCCTCTTAGCTAGATTTAATTTGATATATATTTTGTTTTAGATGTAGTTATTAATACATTGAATTGTGCATTTTGCTTCTTCAAAAAATTGGCTATTGGTTCCAAAGAACAAGTCTGTGTCATATTCTGCAGAACCAGGTCCAGGGTTTGGCATTTGTACCTTTAAACGTCTATGATTTGCATTTGTACGCAAACAGAAACCCACAGAAGCATTTGGACTTGCATGTGGGTACATAACCACCCACATAGTGCCTTGATTTGTCAGCACAAGCGTGGAAAATATGGTTGTAGTAGTCTCGCATGTCATTAATATTGGTTTGCTCTTTTTCCTGAAGAAGTCAGGCTTCAAATAACCTGCCAGCCCACGGTTGGGCACCAGGGATACAATGGTGACAGAACATAGTTGGACACCAGGAGGACCACCCAACATGCAAAAGAACAATTTATTTCCTTGACTTGAAAACTTTAGGGAATGAGTTAACACCAACACATTGGGAATTGAGTGGTAGTTAAAAGTACTTTCTAAATCTTGTGTCCTGATTTCATCAACCTCCTCCATTTCACCCTAGGGAAAGACATTCCTGGACAGGCATCTCTGGTGTTTGATGTTGCTTTATTGGACCTCCATAACCCCAAGGATGGCATTTCCATCGAAAATAAGGTAGTGCCTGAAAACTGTGAGCGGCGAAGTCAAAGTGGGGACTTTCTCAGGTATCATTACAATGGCACCCTTCTGGATGGAACCTTCTTTGACTCTAGGTAAGCAACTGAGCCTTCACTCATCAGAATGTCTTATTAAATACTGTCTATCTCTGGCTGGACCAGGATCTGAAAACTCTGTCAGTGCTGATTTGTAGTTAGTATTTTCATCTTCAGTATAGACTTCTGTTTTCTGACACTGAATTCCTTCAGAGGCTGTTAGAACAGTCTCCTTCTTGGGACCTGTGGGGTAGGAGTCTACAGGAAAACAGGGGACGCTCAGCCTACACTCCCACCATCTCCCTATAGTGTGCTTCACTATCCAGTATGAACCTAACTATGGGATCGAGGATGCGAAGTGGCTAGAACGGAGGTCTGGTTGGTAGGAGGAGAAGAGAACAGGTTTGGTGCCAGGAGGTCTGGGTTCTAGCCCCAGTGTATGGCTTGGACAATGTTTGACTTCCCTGAACTTCAGTTTCTCCTCCCTGTTATTAGCACCTTTCTCAGAAATGGTCAAAGAGATCAAGTATGTGAGACTACTGCAGACCAGTTGGGTGCATTCCGCTCCTTCTGGATGTTTCAGAGGCTAATTACCATGCTTCTGTTGTGATTCAGAGTCCTGCTTTGTTTATTCGGCTTAGCTGGCAGCTGTGCCAGTGGCTGGAACTGGCAGTATGCAGTTGCTGTGTCTTGCTCTTCCAAGGGGCACGTGCTCTTTGGAAACCACCCCTTTAGCTTCCTGTAGAGCAAACAGGTAGTGACAGGAATCTACCTGTCTCTGAGGTAATAGACTTCTAATTTCTTTAAAAAAATTTTTTTAAATGTTTATTTATCTTTGAAGAAGAGAGAGGCGGAGCGTGAGTGGGGGAGGGGTAGAGAGCGAGGAAGACAAAGAATCTGAAGCAGGCTCCAGGCTCTGAGCTGTCAGCCCAGAGCCCGATGCGGGGCTCAAACCCACGAACTGTGAGATCATGACCTGAGCCAACGTTAGACACTGATTGAGCCACCCAGGTGCCCCAAGACTTCTAATTTCTTGAGTCATCCAAAAACAGTACAGAAGAATTTTCACATGGTATTATTTATATGTTATTATTTTGTTTGAATAATTTATCTTTCCTATTCTTAGGGTCTCTTTTACAATTTTCATTTGATTTTTTTTCTGGAAAAAGTAATAGTCCCAAAAAATTAAAACAAAGTATGTATTTGACATATCCTATTACCTACTCCTGCCTACCTCTCCCCTAGCCACTTAGAATTAAGTACTTTAATTAATTAATTTAGTTTGTAAAGTAGCTCTATGTCCAATGTGGGGCTTGAACTCATGACCCTGAGATCAAGAGTTGCACACTCTACCACTCTACTGACTGAGCCAGCCAGTCACCCTAGAATTAACCACTTTTATCTTTTTTTTACATTTATTTATTTATTTTGAGAGAGAGACACACATACACATACAGAGAATCCCAAACAGGCTCTTTACTGACAGACAGGGTGGAGCCCAACATGGGGCTTGATACCACAAACTGTGATGTCACAACCTGAGCTGAAATCAAGAGTCAGAGGCTCAACTGACTGAGACACCCAGGTGCCCCAACCAGTTTTATTAATAAGTTTCTATTTAATTCTTCCAGTGTGTGGATTTTTTTCTAATGCAGATATAAACAAATATACATGTTATCTTATTTTTCTCCCTTTTATGGTATGAAATGGTAATATATTACTCTGCCTCTTGCTTTTTTCCCACCATGGGTTTTTTCCATATTTAATATGTAGAGAAATGTTATTTATTTTTTATGTCTGCATAGTGTTTCATTGGGTGAATATTACAAACTTATTTAACATTACATTCCCCTATTGATGAATGTTTGTATTGTCTTTTTCTGTTATCTGTATTCAACGTATGTGTATTATTACTTGTTATATATGAGCTTGGTTCTGTCCTACACACACACACACACGCACGCACACACGCACACACTTTTTTTTTTTGTAAGTAGGCTTTACACCCAATGTGGAGCCCAATGTGGGGCTTGAACTCATGACCCTGGGGTCAAGACCTGAGCTGAGATCAAGAAACAGACACTTAACTGATGGAGCCACCCAGGCACCCCCCTGTAATTATATTTCTAATTTATACTGCACACCATATTTTTTTCCATATTAATGGAACTATAATTTTATTAGATTTAGGAAAAGCTTTCCATTGGGGCAACTGGGTGGCTCAATTACTTAAGCATCTCACTCCTGATTTTGGCTTAGGTCATGATCTTGCGTTTTGTGAATAGGGAGCCTATTTCCCTCTCTCTCTGCTCCTCCCCTGCTCATGCTCCATCCCCCTCTCTCTCAAAATAAATAAATAAACATTAGAAAAAAAAAGTTTTCCATTTCAGTGCATTGGGATCTAGTCCATCCTAATAGCTACATAATATTCTATTATATTTATTTGCCTTAATTTAGGTAATCAATCCCAATTGTTTTCTCCCTTTTCCTGCAGTATCGTTAATGTACAGTGTTATATTAGTTTCAGGTGTACAACATAATGATTCAACAGTTCTATATATTACCAGTGTACGTCGTGATTATCATAGTCCCATCTATTGCTTTCTACCTTTTCACATTCTTTTTTAATTTAAAGTTTATTTATTTTGAGAGAGAGAGAGAGAGAGAGAGAGAATCCCAAGCAGTCTCCACATTGTCAGCCCAGAGCCTGATGTGGGGCTTGAACTCATGAACCATGAGATCATGACATGAACTAAAATCAAGAGTCAGATGCTTAACAGATTGAGCCACCCAGCTGCCCACCTTTTGAAATTCTATGTAAAGCTGCAATAATTATTTTTGCAGCTAAATCTTAAGATTGTTTCTTTAGGATACATTTCTAGAAGAATCTCTGGGACAAAGGTATTTTGTTTTTTTTCAAGAATTTTAAAAAGTTTATTTATTTTGAGAGAGAGATGCAGGGAAGGGGCAGAGAGAGGGGGAGAGAGAAGATCTCAAGCAGGCTTCATGCTGTTAGGGCAGAGCCCAGTGTGGGGCTTGAACTCATGAACAGTGAGATCATGACCTAAGCTGAAGTTGGACCCTTTACCGACTGAGCCACCCAGGCGCCCCTGGCTTAAAGGTATTTTTATAGTTTTTGATAAACACAACCAAGTTTTCCTCAGGGAAGCTTTTACTCACCATCACTATCTAAAAATGCCCTGTTCCCTCAAAGTCAGTGACACTGACAATCATTTTAAAATAATCTTTGCCAATTTATAGGGAACAATGGAACCTTATAGTTTTCATCTGTATTTCTTGATTGCTATTGAGGTGGAAATTGTGTTTAATGTTTATTACTAGACCATTTGGATATCTTCTTTTGTGATTTACCTGTTTGTGTCTTTTGCCTGTTTTTATGTTGAAGACATAAAAGACTTGTCAATTTGAATATATGACAACCTCTATACATTAAAGATAGTAACCCTTTTATGGTTGTATATTGTCGAAGGCATATTCCTTATTTACTTACATTTTTATTTTGGGTATAGTGATTTTGGACCTATTTAAATGTAAAATTCTTATGTTGTTACATACATTTAACTTCTTTGTGGTTTCCTTTATTCTTATATAAATTCTTATATATTCTGTCTTTGGGGGCTTGGTAAAAATAAAAAACATGTCCCCTCCCCTAAAGTACATAAATATTTGTCCCTATTTTTCTCAAGCCTTTTAAATGGTTTTATGTTTTTATCCTTTAAAATATTCTTTAAAAAATTTTTTTAATGTTTTATTTATTTTGGAGAGAGAGAGAGACAGCATGAACAGGGGAGGGTCAGAGAGGGAGGAAGAAACAGAATCAGAAACAGGCTCCAGGCTCTGAGCTAGCTGTCAGCACACAGCCTGATGTGGGCTTGAACCCACAAACTGTGAGATCATGACCTGAGCTGAAGCTGGACACTTAACCGACTGAGCCACCCAGGCACCCCCTTTAAAATATTCTTTATTGGGGCACCTGGCCGGCTGAGTTGGTAGAATATGCAACTCTTGATCTAGGGTTAGACTTCAAGCCCCATGTTGGATGTAGAGCTTACTTAAAGAAAAGTATAATGTTCTTATAAGTGAAACAATACAATGATGTATAATAAAATGTAACTATTTTCCATTAACCCCTTTACCACCCTGAGGTATATATTAATAACCTTCCACAGTGTCTCTCCATGCTCATAAATGCTTTCATGTTTAAATCTTAAATCCTTCTGGAATTTATCGTGGTATTCAGTGTGACAATAAGAATCTAACTTTATTTCTTCCAGAAAACGGTTAGCTAGTTTTTCAAACACCCTTTATTGAAAACGCTATAGTTCCTTCACTCATCTAAAATGTGACTTTTATTATGTAAATTATTTCCCTTTTTTACTTTACTTTTTTTGTTTTTTTGAGAGAGAGAGAGACGGACAGAGAGAGAGAGAGAGAGAGAGAGAGAGAGAAAGGACAAGCAGGGGAGGGGACCAAGGGAGGGGAGAAAAAATCCTAAGCAGGCCCTGCCCGGAGCCCAGTGTGGGGCTGGATCACACAACCCTGGTATCACAACCTGAGCCAAAATCAAGAGTTATACACTCAACTGACTAAGCCACTCAGGCACCCCGATTATGTACTCAATTCTTACACATACTTTTGGGTCTTTGTCTAAAATTTTTACCCTTTTTTATTGACCTAGCTATTTATAGGTTAATACCACACTTTCAACTATTGTTGCTTGTTAGTTTGTAGGTAGTGAGTATTATTTTTTCTTTTTTCTTTTTATTATTTTTATGAGAGAGAGGGAGAGAGAGAGGGAGCACAGGCCAGGGAGAGGGGTAGAGGGAGAGAGAGAATCTTAAGCAGGCTCCACACTCAGTGCTGAACCTGATGTGGGGATTGATCCCATGATCGTGAGATCATGACCTGAGCTGAAATCAAGAGTCAGATGCTTCACTGACTGAGCCACCCAAGTGTCCCACTTTTTTCCTGTCAAAATATCTGGTTTTTTGAATTAAGTGATACATTGACATGAGTCGAAATCCTAAAAGTACAAAAGGGTATACAATGAAATATTTCCCTCCTCTCCTGTCCCTCAATCACCCAGGTCCCCTCTCCACAGGGAGCCAGTGTTTTTAACTTCATAGGTCTCCACATGTACACAGTGAAATACTTAACACACATTCTCCCATTTTAACTTTTTACAGGATCGGGAGTTTGCTATATCATGTACCTTCAAAACAGCATTATAAATAGTATCTTTTTACAAATGAATTTTAGAGTCCCTCTCCCTTCCCCCCACACCACTCGGATTTTGATTGGAATTGTTTCAAAAGTCATAAATTAGTTTGGGGGAGCATTGACAACGTTTTAGTCCTCAGCTTTCCCATTGGGAAAACATGGTGTTTTTTCTCTCTCTCTCTCTTTTTAAATGTTTTTTTTTTTTTTTTTTTTTTATTCTTGAGAGAGACAGACAGAGTGTGAATAGGGGAAGGGCCGAAAGTGAGGGAGACACAGAATCCAAAGCAGGCTCCAGGCTCTGAGCTGTCATCACAGAGCTCGACGCAGGGCTTGAACTCATGCACAGTGAGATCATGACTTGAGCTGAAGTCCGACCCTCAACTGACTGAGCCACCCAGGCGCTCCCCCCCTTATATTTTTCTTATTTTAAAGATACTCGAAGTTCTCTACATTTCACGGCCACCCTGCTCCTCCATTCTCTTCTGAGGCCCTTTCCTGCCTCTCAGCCTTAGCCCCCCTGTTCCCCCAGGGCTTTCCCCTGTGCAGATCATGCTGCCTCAGGGTCTGCTGTCTCCCCAACCCTATGGAACCTTTGCTGACTGTTCTCCCCAGTGGCTCTTCCTGCTCTGAAGTACCTGCCATCTCTCTCACGGCTTAGTGTCCCTTTCTAAGGGACCCTATCTGGCAGGTGTCCTCCTCTTCCCTGAATCCCTGGTGGTGGACTGTTCTCTGCTCATGATCTCCAAGTACCAGCCAGGGAGTAGTAACCTGGGGAAGGGGAGAGGCTGGTTCATGGCCAGAAGATGCTAGGAGCCAAGTCTGTCTTCCTTTGTGGCTGTGTTCTCATCCTGGCCCTTCTGACCCATGTGAGGGGCTGTGGTCTGGAACACATGTGGGGGGAAAAGGGTATTTCTCCATAGCCTCTTCTGGGGGGTTATGTTGAGAATCTGCTTCCTGAGTGAGGAGAATCATTTGTTATTTTTCACGTCCCTTGACTTTGTGGTTGGTCTCTGAGAGGTATTAAGAAGGGAGAGTCCCTCATGGCCGTCTTTTTTGTCCCTCTGGCCCCACTTGGCTGGCCCTCTTATCTGAGGTAGTCATCCGTTGGCATGTTTGAGGTAATGGTGGAACTGACTGGCTCTTTCAGGACAGACTTTTTGCCACATCTGCACCGGGTGAGGTGAATAATGAGTGCAGATCACTGCAGTTCAGTCTTTGGTAGTAGACGTGGCATATGAAGTTTTATTATTTTATTCTAGAAACATCTGGCTGTGAGGAATTGATTCCTGTGCCCACCAAACTCAAGTAATCGGATTCAGTTGGCAGTTTTTACAAAGGCTGGAACTCTCCACTGAGCAGAATGCTTGGGCCTCCTGCCAGTGACACTTGGGAAGCCCAAGTACTCACCAGAAGTAGCTTGGTGAGCGGGGGTTACAGGAGGAAGGGTTCATCCAGGCTCTGGCAGCCACTGCAGAGTTAATTTACTCTCCATATGTTACTTTTCGGACAATCCAAATATTCATATCTCACACATATAGATATTCTCTTCTTTAGATACTGGAGACATTGCCCTTGTGACACATTCTTAAGTTCTAATAAGATGCTTTTTTCGTTAACTTGATATGGTTACCGAGCACAGTCCAACTTAGCTACATGTCGGTGGGTTTGCTTCTTGTCACTGCATCTCATCCACAACCCGGCCAGCCCTCCTGGGAGTGTTTCTGTCCGTGGCTGCGCCCCCGCTGTGTGGGGGTTCTTGGGGCAGCATGTTTCCAGGCCATGGCCTCACATTCTAAGGTTCGTCTGTTCCAGGGTCTGGAGGCCTCTGCACTCCTGTTGCCTCGTGGTACTGACGAAGGAACGCAGCTGCTGTGGTATCGCTGATGAGGAGCCTCTTTCTTCCCTTCCTTCTTTTCCAGCTACTCGCGGAACCGCACCTTTGACACATACATTGGGCAGGGCTACGTGATTGCCGGCATGGATGAAGGTTTACTTGGTGTTTGCATCGGAGAGAAGCGGAGAATTGTGGTCCCCCCTCACCTCGGCTATGGAGAGGAAGGAAGAGGTGAGTGCGGCTGCTCCCAGGCTGGTTCCTAGCAATCAGAGCATCTTGAGAGCCAGAATGTGGAAGCTGAAGTCCCAGTTAAAGACTGAAATGTCTGGGCACCTGGGTGTCTCAGTTAGTGAAGCCTCCGGCTTCACCTCAGGTCATGATTTCATGGTTCATGAATTCAAGCCTTGCAGAGGCTACGTAGGATTTTCTCTCTCTGTTTGTCTCTCTGCCCCTCCCCCACTTGCGTTTTCCCTCTCGCTCTCAAAACAAATATGTAAACCTAAAAAAAAAAAAGACTTAAATGTCCAAATAGCTTTGGTTTCTAGACATGCTCTGTTCTTGCCTCTTGTCCCTGCTACCAGTTTTCCTCTGAAAATTCTTAGTTATGCCAAAGTTGGAAGAACTTTGCAATGAACCCTTAGATTCATCAACTGTTAACATCTTGCTATGTTTTTAAGTGTATCTGTTTATTTGAGAGAGAAAGTGAGAGAGGGTGAGAGCATGCATGATCGGGGGAGGGGCAGAGAGAGAGGAAGAGAGAGGAATTCAAGCAGGCTTCATTCTCTTTATGGAGCACGACTCGGGGCTTGATCTCACTATCCTGAGATCCTGACCTGAGCCAAAATCAAGAGTCCAGGCGTTTAACAAATTGAGCCACCCAGGCACCCCAACATCTTGCAATATTTCTTTTTTCTTTTTTAATTCTTTTTGCTATGCTTATTTTCTGCCTCTACTTACATTTCTTTGTTTTTAGTTGTTGTTGTTGTTGAGCCATTTGGAAGTATATTACAAACCTCCCCTTATTGGTTTTTGTTTTTTAACAATTTTATTGAGGCATAATTTATATGCCATAAAACTTACCCATTTTTTTATTAAAAATTTTTTTAATGTTTATTTTTGAGAGAAAGGGATCATGAACAGGGGAGGGTTAGAGAGAGAGGGAGTCACAGAATCCAAAGCAGGCTCCAGGCTCTGAGCTTGTCAGCACAGAGCCCAATGTGGGGCCCGAACTCACAAGCCATGAGATCATGACATGAGCCGAAGTCCAGTGCTTAACCAACTGAGCCACCCAGGCACCCTGAAAATTTACCCATTTTAAGTGTACAATTCAGTGACTTTTAGTAAATGTAGTGAGTTATGTAACCATCATCACCCTAATCCAGTTTTAGAACATTTTTATCACTCTTAAGAGCAAATCCCCTTTCAAACATTACACAAATGATATGTGTTGAGTTTAGAAAAAAGAAAATATAGATAAAGAAAACAAAAATCTCCCGCAATCTCAGCATGCAGGAATAAACAGTGTGATGTGGTAGGCAGAATGGCAGCCCCAAAGGTGACCCTGTGCTCTCCCCAGAACCTGTGAGTATGTTACCTTTCATGATAAAAGGGATTTTGCAGATGTGATTAAGGTAAGGATCTTGAGATGGGGCGGTTAGTCTGAATCATCTGGGTAGCCTTGATGTACTTAAAAGAGCCTTTGTAAGAGGGAATCAGGAGATCAGAGAGAGGAGAAAATGCTAAGCTGCATATTTAGAAGTTGGATGAAGGGGTCACAGGTCAAGGAATCAGGGCAGCCACAGGAAGCTGGTAAAGGTGAGTAAACAGATTCTTCCCCGAAGCCTCCATAAGGAATGAGTCCCTGCCAATACCTTGAATTTAGACCTTTGACTCTCTGGAGCTATAAGAATAAGTCAGTGTTGCTTTAAGCCACTAAATTTGTGGAAATTTGTTATAAAAACAGTAGGAAACTAATACAACTACAAAGTGAAAATACACATCCACATACACTAATAAATACTAACAAAAATGGGATTACCTAAGGGCACCTGGCTGGCTCAGTCAGAGGAGTGTGCAACTCTTAATCTCTGGGTTTTGAGTTCAAGCCCCATGTTGGGTGTAGAGATTACTAAAAAAATTTAATTAACTTAAAAAAATGGGATTATCAGGGCACCTGGGTGGCTTAGGGTGGCTTTCTCAGTAGGCTAAGCATCTGACTTCTACTTGGGTCATGATCTCATGGTTCAAGAGTTCAAGCCCTGCCTCTGCCTCTGTGCTGATAGCTCAGAGCCTGGAGCCTGCTTCAGATTCTGTCTCCTCTCTTTGCCCCTCCCCCACTGGCACGCACGCGCAAGCTCTCTCTCTCTCTCTCTCTCTCTCTCTCTCTCTCAAAAATAAACATTAAAAAATTTTTCTAAAAATGGGATTATCTATACATATTTGTAATTTCTCTTCTTCACCTAATTTGCTGTGAACAACTATCTACGCCAGTAGGTATTTTTTATGGTGGCATAGTCTTTTAAACCATATTTCCCTTAAGTGTTTTCTCATATATATAGGCACACTTCATTTTATTGCTCTGTGCTTCATAGCATTCCACAGATAGTATTACAGTTTGTTGTTGTTGTTGAACAAACTGAAGTTTGTGGCGACCGTGCATCAAGCAAGTCTCTCAGCGTCATTCTCCTAGCACCGTTGGTTCACTTCATGTCTCCGTGTCACATTTTGATAACTCTTGCAATATTTCAAACTTTTTTGTTATTATATTTGTCATCGAGATCTGCGATGGGTGATTATGACTCTGAAAGCTCAGATGACAGTTTGCATTTTTTAGCAGTAAAATGCCTTTAATTAAGATATGCACATTGTTGTTTTAGACGTAATGCAGTTGCACACGTGATAGGCTGCAGGATAGTGTAAACCAAGCTTTTATTTATTTTTTATTATTTTATTTTATTTTTATTAATAGTTTATTACCAAGTTGTTTTCCATATAACACGCAGTGCTCTTCCCCACAAGTGCCCCTTTCCATGACCATCACCCCTCCCTCCTCAGCCCTCAGTTTGTTCTCAGCATTCAAAGGTCTCTCATGATTTGCCTCACTCCCTCTCCCCACTCTTTTTTACCCCTCTTTCCCATTCCTATGGTCTCCTATTAGGTTTCTCCTGTTAGACCTATGAGTGACAACATATCAAACCAAGCTTTTATACACACTGGAAAATGAAAACATTTGTTTGACTCATTTCATTGTGATTGTGGTCTGATGACCACAGCATCTTTGACGTGTGCCCGAACCATCGTTTGCTAACCTGCTTAGGAATAGTGGATACAGTACTAATTTCACTTGTGCAATATTTATGCAGGGATTCTGCCTGGTCTGGCTGGCTGTACACATTCATTTTGTTCTTCCGACCACTACTGATAATATGTATCTTCGGAATCTTCTTAGTAGGGATTATTCAGAGGATCTATGAAATATCAGATTGGTTGGAAGCTAGAGTGTACCATGGAGAAACATTTTTTTTCTCCTGGACTTAAATTTCTTCTTCTTCTTCCTTTTTTTTTTTTTTAAAGTAAACTCTACCCCCAATGTGGTGCTCAAACTTACCACCCCAAGATCAAGAGTAACATACTCTACTGACTGAGCCAGGCAGGCGCCCATTAAATTTCTTTTCTTCTTTTTTTAAGTTTATTTTTTAATTTAGTTTTTAGAGAGAGCACATGTGTGCTCATGGGGGAGGAGAGAGAGAGGGAGAGAGAGAGGGAGAGAGAATCCCAAGCAGGCTCTGTGCTGTCAGCATGGAGGCCAATACAGGACTTGATTCCATGAACTGTGAGATCATAACCTAAACCCAAATCAGGAGTTGGATGCTTAAATGACTGAACCACTAGGTACCCCTAAATTTCTGGTTTATAAAGCCATACCAGGTCACAGCTTAAGACACGTTTAGCGGATCTTGCTTTATGTCCTGTTTGTCAAGTGTCTTGATACTTGTTTTGTATCATGTAAAATTCTACTCAAATACATACAGAAATAGACAAATACTTTCCGAGTATTCATGTTTTGTTATGCCCTCAGGATTAATTCTTCGTTTCTCTAAAAATAATATATTTATGGAAAACATTTGCTTAAATTATTTTTTTCCTTTTGGCTTTCTATCAAGTATGAGACAGAGCTCTGCAAAAAATTATATAAGGCTCTGGGAGTCATCAGAAGGCTCATAAATTCTGTGGTTATGAGGCTGCTTCATTCCAAGTCCTATGTTGCTGTGGGGCAGGGGTACCCGGATTTGTACCATCTAGGTGCTCTTGCCTGGGGGCAAGGCAGGGGATGGGGGGAGAAGCACCTCTGTCTTCTTCGGATAGCATCTCCCTGGTCTCTTAGTGATGTTTGCGAGGTCTAATGCTAATCCCTCAGGGACTGACCCAAGAAAGATGTCAGGACACAGAGGACATTTGGGGTTTCCTCATCACATGCCACAGGACCAAGCACATAGTAAACATTCAATATTTGTGGGAGGAATTAAAGCCTGGGCCCTCTCTGGGGTTCTCCAGCTCCATTCTTGGCATTTCATTTTGTTGAGGCCATTTTTCCTCGCACGATTGGTGGAGGGGCGGGAGTAAGCCTTCTGGAAAACCTCTGGCCGTCTCTGCTACCTGCTTTGTTCCACAGGGTCAGCCCTGAAATTATGATGGTTGGGTATGTATGCAGCCCTGGAAGGGAGAATGGATTCTGCCTGAGGGCTTATGGAAGCATCACTTCCTCATTTTTCTTTATTTAAAAAAAAAGTTGTTGTTTTTTTTTTTAATGTTTATTTTTGAGAGAAAGACACAGAGCACAAGCAGGGGAAGAGCAGAGAGAGGAAAACACCAAATCCAAAGCAGGCTCAAGGCTCTGAGCTGTCAGCACAGAGCCCAAGGTGGGACTCAAACTCGTAAACTGCAAGATCATGACCTGAGCCGGAGTCAGACGCTCAACTGACTGAGCCACCCAGGTGCCCCATCACTTCTCATTTTCTGTTCTCCAACATCCAAATTACTTTCCAAGCACTGTTAGATTGGGAATATGGGAATATGGGATTATAATGAGAATTAAATCAATTTATAAAGCACTTAGAAGAGTGCTTGCTACTTAATAAGCATCGTGTGTGTGTGTGTGTGTGTGTGTGTGTGTGTGTGTGTGTGTGTGTGTGTTATAGAGAACAACCAAAAATGGACACAGAAAAGTCCATGTCAGGGATGGGGTGAGGGGCTACTGGTGTTCACATATCTCTATTTGAATTCTTTCTATAGCTGTGTTATTTTCTTCAACGAGTTACATCTGAGTTGGTTTTCTTATCTGTAAAATGCTAATGAAAGTATTATGCATCCTTGATTCTAGGTAATACTATTTACAAAAGTTTTACATTTAATCTCTGCATTGAGGGGCGCCTGTGTAGCTCAGTTGGTTGAGCAGCCAACTCTTGAATTTTGGCTCAGTTTATGATCCCATCCCAGGGTTGTGGGATCAAGCCCCACTTCAGGCTCCAAGCTGAGCTTAAAATTCTTTCTTCCCTCCATCTGTCCCTCCCCCCCTTTCTCTCTCTCTAAAATATAAAAATAATTAAATAAATAAACCTCTCTGAAATGATCTGGGGGTGTGTTTAACTACTATGCAAATGTTTAAGGTGTTCCTCTGGCCCCCTTGAACCTTCTGGCATGAAATTCATGGAGCATCTGCTATGCTGGGTTTATATTAATTCCCCACGAGCTGGCTACAGGGATTTAATGAGAGAGTGTATGTGAAGAATACTTCTGTAGACTGTAAGACATTATTCAGATGTGAGGTGATGTTTTCAAAAGTGGAGACATAAGGGGCGCCTGGGTGGCTCAGTCAGTTAAGCTTCCAACTTTGGTTCAGGTCACCATCTCACAGTTGGTGAGTTCAAGCCCCACGTCAGGCTCTGTGCTGACAGCTCAGAGCCTGCAGCCTGCTTCAGATTCTGTGTCTCCCCATCTCTCTGCCCCTTCCATACTCATGCTCCTGTCTCTCAATAATAAATCAACATTAAAAAAATTTTTTTTAAATGTGTTACTCAAAAGTGGAGATAATGGAAAAGAAAAGTATACTAATAATTTTGTGTAGAACAGATAGGATATGTTGTAAAAGTACTTTGTGAACTTTTAGGGGTACTATATTATAAGGGTTGTATATGGGCCAATTTTGGCTGGGTGTGATTTTTTTCCCCTCTGGAGTTTCTGTTCAGTTTCTCTTTCACAGTGACAGGGGACTGGAGTGATTTTTCAGCCTACGGCTCTCACTTCATCTCTTACTTCTGGTAGGAGCCAGGCAAGCCTCAGTTTCCTCACTGTGATGAACTTAACCATACATCTTTCAGGCTCAGTGATTCCATGGGGCAGTAGCTCATCATCTTGAATTGTAGTCCAAACTGTGTTCTTAAAGCTTATTTATTTTGAGAGACAGAGAGAGACAGAGAGAGAGAGAGAAATCCCAAGCAGGCTCTGTGCTGACAGCTCAGAGCCTGACACGGGCTCCATCCCAGAAACTGTGAGATCATGACCCAGACACTTAATTGACAGAGCCCCCCAGACACCCCTCCAAATTGTGTTCTTAGCTATTGCACGACTCTGAGCAAATCTGTGCCTCAGTCTCGCCATGTATAGAACGAGGGTTAGGTTCCTTCTGACGGCCCTTCCACCTTCATTCTCCCAGGATTCTCTAGATTTTCCTATCTGGGTCCCTGTGTTTCTCACTGGGGTCTGTGAGGATGTATCTGGTGACACTGGGGAGGCACGTGTGCTGCTGTTCGGAGGACCCGCTCATTAATTTCCTCTGTCTGTCCTTTAGGGAATATCCCTGGCTCGGCCGTGCTGGTGTTTGACATCCATGTGATTGACTTCCACAACCCCGCAGACTCCATTAGCATCACCTCCCACTACAAGCCTCCCGACTGTTCAGTGCTGAGCAAGAAGGGGGATTACCTCAAGTATCACTACAATGCCTCGCTTCTGGATGGGACGCTGCTGGACTCCACGTAAGGACCACTGGAGACAGAGTGTAGGGAGCCAGGAGGGTAACAGCCAGAGGTCCCCATGATTCTCCTTTTCTTTTCATCCGCCACTACTGTTTGAGAGCTTCTCTCTCCCTGCTTCCCCACTCCAGAGAGCTAGCCTGCATCACTGCTCAGGTGCATTATTCTAAAACTTCCCTATGAATGGTCTCACCTTGCTCCTGTGAAATTGTCTTTCTGAAAACAGATATCATCTTATAACTGCTTTCTTTAAAAATTAACCCGTAGCCACATTACAAACTCCCCAGTCTGACACATCAGCCTCTATTTATCAGCTCTCTTCTGCTTGAATCTTATCTTCTGCTAGAGCCCATCTTTTGCCTTTAGGGCTGCCATTTGCAGTGGTGCAAGATGTGCACTGCTTAAACCTTTCCTTCTGGCCAATTTCTGCCGCGGCATAAAGGTCCTCCTTTTTGCAAAATCTTTCCTTAATTCCTAGGAAGAATCACTGATCCCACTTCTGTGTCTTACAATGTTTTAAGATATATTTTTATTAGCAAAAATTATTTTTCATTATTTTAGTTTCTGTCTGTGCTGCTGGTCTGAATATTTTAGAGATACCCAGCATGTTTAGTCACATTTTTATTTTTAATTTTAATTTAATTTTAATTTTTTAAATGTTTATTTATTTGCGACAGACAGAGCATGAGTAGGGGAGGGGCAGAGAGAGAGGGAGACACAGAATCTGAAGAAGGCTCCAGGCTCTGAGCTGTCACACAGAACCCAATGTGGGGCTCGAACTCATGAACCGTGAGAGCATGACCTGAGCCAAAGTCGGATGCTCAACTGACTGAACCACCCAGGTGCCCCTCACATTTTTATTCTTTACACCTAGCCCAGAGTCCACCACAAAGGGAGCATTTTATGAATATTACCTAATTGAGAAGAATCTGAAATTTTATTAATAGGAATCAACAGTATAACCTAGTATCATTTCCGATTTTGGTAAAAGGAGCTTTGCTTCTTATGTTTCTGAATAGGTGTAGCTAGAAGTTAATAAAATATTCTCTTCTCTGGGAAGGAAACATTTTCAGCCTTTCTTGATATCACCATAGAAGTATATCCATTTTTGTATCAAGTCTGACTTAGACACCTAAGTTTGAGCTGTGAGAGAAAGACGGGCTTCATATAAATAAACGTGTTGCTGCATTTGTGCTGCATGGGGAAGGTCTTCTCTGCCTTGCACCTGCCCCTCTACCTTCTAGCTTCAGGTGACATTGTGTGTGGCTGGGGAGAGCCAAGCATGCAGACGGAGGCCTAGGGACATGCTCTTTAGAGCATTCTCTCTGGGTGCTATGAGATCCTGTATGCTAATGCACTTGGTGTATTCATCAAATCTAAAATGTGCTGATTATTAGGAGCATCATTTTATGTATCTCTAAGAAACTAAAAATGCCCCAAACTAACATGCTTTTAATTATGAAGTGTATCCCAATTCCAGAGATGTTAAAATGTGAAAATATGCGCATTATAGAATCAGTGAAGTATGTATTCGCTTCCAGAGTGCAGATTTACAAGGACCTGCTTTACAACAAACCTCACTGCATTAATATTAAGAGACTTTGGACGGCAACGGGAAGAAGCATGGCTTGTTGTTTGGGGGATCAAGAAAGCTTATGCATATGAAAATAGTCCACAAGGTTAGAATAGTCTAGAAGGTCAATGTCTTGCTGTCATTGTCTTGCTAAGGTTCATATTCTTGTCTGGTGCTCCTACTGTGGGGTAGGGGTGGGGGTGAAGGGGAAGTGGGGGTGGAAAATGAACAAAGGAATTCCTTCTCAGTGGGTTCAGGATATGCTTCTCACGTAGGGTGGGGACAGTCAGCCTTCCTGCCTTCTAATGTGTTTGGTGGATTCACAACATTCCTACAGAGCATCTGGGAGCCACGTGATGCCTCTTCCTTTTTTCAGACTCCATTCTATACCATGAGAGTCATTTGCGGTATGTGTAAATCTACACCGAAGAGCAACATCCGGCATCCCCGCTGGTCTGGTCTGGGTGTAAGCTTCAGAATAATGGGAAAACGGGACATAAGGTGGGTGGGCGTCTGCCTACTGTGTGTGGGAGAGGAAGGGAAGACCTGGTCCCTCCCGAGCCTTCCACGGTCTTTGTAAACAAGGAGGCAGGTGCTGCCGCGGGTGCTTTTTCATCAGCACTGAGAGACACTGGCGGTGGAGAGGATGGAGGGAAACGTGGGCGGAGAGCCAGAGAGGGAGGCCTACAAGTGGTAAGCAGGAAGCTTGCAATGGATGGGAAGCCAGGAATGCACAGAAAGAATGAGGAGAATGTCAGAGGAAAACTGGCAGTAAACAAACAGGAAAACACAAATAAATAAAAGAGGTTGATCTGAGGAAAAACAGTGGGGCTTTCAGAGATGACACGTAAAAGCAAAATGTTTGCTTGGAGGATTTTCTTCATGTGTGTTTAAATTGGCCTCAGAGAGGAAGAATAATTTGTGATTTGATAGGTAAATGAGGTTTTTGAATGTTCTGGAAGACTTTGAAACAGAGTATTCCCATGGGAGGTCCCAGCAGTCCCCGAGAAGGCAGGGTGAAGGTGCCTCTGTGCTGCTGACAAAGGAGGAATTGTGTGGGGGGCAGGACAGAGGATGTCCCGCTCCCACAGGCCTTCGGCCAAAGCAGCTGGTGCCAGAGCTGGCTTTGTTTTGGTTTCGTCCCAGGTAGGACAAAGGCAAACCCTGTTTTGGTTTGTTGATGCCAGACAGCCGGCCCGGCCCTGGGAACCAGCTTCCGAAGGGGAAGTAGCCCTGTAACCAGGGGAAGCTGGGAAGCCTGAGAAAGGGATGTGACCCAAGGGGGCAGTCCCCTCCATGTTGTCACCATCTGGGAACGGGCATCAAGGGAGCCCTGAGATACTGGGGAAGCTCCTCTTCCTTGACATTGAAGAATATCGCCATTGTTTGTCTTTAGGAAGTGGGAGAAAGCAGTGCCATACGTTTTGGAAGTAGATATATTTTTGGTAGTGAGTGAGGTGATAGAGCCAACTTTTGGGCATGTGGATTTGCCAGGGACCGTGGACATCAAGGATTTTTTAACTGTGGCTCAGGTTAAACTTTGAGTCATTAGAGTCAAAAACTATTGCAGACAAAGCACTTTGCACACTCAAGGCCATCCGTTTACTGAGCTCTTTATACTTGTCCTCCTTGGCGCCAGCATCATGGGTTATTTACCACTGAGAATTTCTCTGTGAGATGGCTATTATTATCACCAGGTTATAGATGAAGACATTGAGAGATTTGATTTTTCAGCATCCAATCAAGTGGCAGAAGCAGGATTCAGAGTCAGGTCTTGATAAATCCAAAATGCAGTCAAGTCTTAATAAATCCAAAATAACTATATTATGTATTTTTCAAGTTCTCATGGAAACTGCTTACTAGTATGTTGATTAAAATATAGAGAAAAGTTGTAAGAGCAGTACAAAGGACTTCTTTTTCCCCCGAATCACTGGGGAGGAGGTTGCCACCATGATGTCCCATCACCCGTTTCCTACAGGCACCAACATCCTCCTACATAATTCAACACATACTTTAGAACCAGAAAGTTAACACTGATATGTTACCATCTTTTAATCCCCGGACCCCACCTAAGTTTTGCCAGTTGTTCCTATAAAGTCTTTTATAGCAAAAGGATCCCATTTCATATGCTCCAACACTCTGGATTGGTTCTTTGGTCTTTCCTTGATTTTCACCTTGACACTTTCAAGATTACAGGTTCATTTTTTGTAGAGTATTTCTCAGTTTGGACTTGCCCGATGTTTCTTCCTGATTAGATAGGGGTTCCATGTCTTTGGAAGAAGAAATATGTCCTTTTCATGAAAACACTTTTTTTTAATGTTATTTATTTTTGAGAGACAGAGAGAGACAGTGCGAGCAGGGGAGGGTCAGAGAGAGGGAGATACAGAAGCTGAAGCAGGCTCCAGGCTCTGAGCTGTCAGCACAGAGTCCAACACGGGGCTCGAACCCACGAACCGTGAGATCATGACCTGAGCCGAAGGCAGGCAGATGCTCAACCGACTGAGCCAGCCAGGTGTCCCCATGAAAACACTTTCAAGTAATGGGTTGATGACCTAACCAGGGACTCTTCTGTTTCATTTTCAGGTGGAATTTAGGCAAAACATATAACATTGTTCTGGGATCTGGACAAGTTGTGTTGGGAATGGATATGGGTCTCAGAGAGATGTGTGTTGGAGAGAAACGGACAGTGATCATTCCACCCCACCTGGGCTATGGGGAGGCTGGCGTGGGTGAGTAAGCAACAGCATCGAAGGGTGTTTGGGGCATGTTCACAATCTAAATGTTGTGCTTTTGGGGTGCCATATTTAGTGCCACAATATGCTTCTTCCATTTAAAACCCAAAGAATCAGAGGCGCCTGGGTGGCTCAGTTGGTGTGTCCAACTTCAGCTCAGGTTGTGATCTCAGTTTGTCAGTTCAAACCCTGCACTGGGCTCATTGCTAACAGCAGAGCCCACATCAGATCTTCTGTCTTCCTTTCTTTCTGCCCCTCCCTTGCTTACACACATGCTCTCTCTCTCTCTGTCTTTCAAAAATAAATAAACATTAAAAAAAAATCTGGCACCTGGATGGCTTAGTTCACGGAGCACGCAATTCTTGATCTCAGGGTTGTGAATTTGAGGCTCATGTTAGGTGAGATTATTTTAAAATAACATCTTAAAAAAAGAAATTTTGGGGTGTCTGGATGGCTTAGTTGGTTAAGCATCCGACTTCAGCTCAGGTCATGATCTCGCAGTTCATGGATTTGAGCCCTGTATTGGGGTCTATGCTGACAGCTCAGAGCCTGGAGCCTGCTTCAGATTTGGTTTCTCCTTCTCTTTCTGCTCCTCCCCCACTCATACTCTGTCTCTCTCTCTCTCTCAAAGATAAATAAACATTAAAAAAAAATTTAGAAAAACCCCAAAGAATCTATAGGTTTATAATTAATATATAAATTATATTACTTACATTTTATGTATAATTAAAATATATTTTATACACACATTTTATATTGTGTATTTGATATGACATTATAACATATACTAATGTAATATTATAATTAATATTATAAGTTAATATTTAAACTTAGCATTTTTGTTTAAAGTGTCCTGTGAGTCCAGCAATAATGCCATGTTAATGCCCCATGCCCTCTTGAGAAAGTAGGATTTTCTATGAGAAAAGCCTTGGGTCTTCAAACCCATGGGTGGGCCATGTTCCTGAAGTAGCTTTGCAGGTGACTTGTCTTAGGCGAAGCCAAGTGCTTCCTTTTGGACAGGTTCCTGACAGTGGAATGCATTAGGCCGTTGCTCCTTTTGCACTCCTCGTGAACCTATAAGATATCCAAGGAGACTTTGGAAATACCTTGCCCTCACAGCTGGTATGTTTTACTTCATGATTTGGGCCAAAATGAATTTTATACATGAAGGATTTGGGAACCGCATCTTCTTCAGTGTTTTATGTTCTTGCTCTCTGGAGAGGGAGGAAATGGAAAGTGCTAACTTGTAAAAGGGATACCCACTTTGGATTGATTTTTTTCTTTTTCACAATTATTAAATAATTGTAAAAACACTGTCTGTTAGGGGTGCCTGGCTTGCTCAGTTGGTAGAGCACGTGACTCTAGATCTTGAGGTAATGAGTTCAAGCCCCATATTGGGTGGAGAACTTACTAGAAAGAAACAAAAAAACAATAAACAAGTACCTGCTACTTCCTCCAGTCCAAGAAGACACACTTCAAAACATGGGCACCCTGGGGGCGCCTGGGAGGCGCAGTCAGTTGGTCCGACTTCGGCTCAGGTCATGATCTCATGGTTTGTGAGTTCAAGCCCCACATCGGGCTCTGTGCTGACAGCTCAGAGCCTGGAGCCTGCTTTGGATTCTGTGTCTCCCTCTCTGTGACCCTCCCCTGCTCGCACTCTGTCTCTCTTTCTCTCTCTCTCAAAAATAAATAAACATTAAAAAAATGGGCACCCTATGAGATCATGTGATATATATTATAAATAATAACATATACATAATAATTTCAAATAAGATATTATATGTATGTGCGCATATATATTCACATACATTTGAGACCATACTATATATAATGTTTTCAAATTTGTGTTTACAGTTATATCTTAGGTCAGGATTTTAAGGCATACTGTTTTATTCTTAAGGTTCTACTGTAGGATTTATTTAAAAAATTCTACCACTGTGGTCTCTATTAGTGCCTTTCAAACTTTTTTCACCAAGACATACAGTAAGAAATACTTTTTATCTCCCCACTAAACATAATTACACATAAACATGCAATTTATACATATACAAATATACATTTAGTTCTGTATATAAAATTGAAACTCAAGTTTCATAAAACCATACATATCCTATTTGTGGACAGTGTATCCTGATCTGTTTTATTCCTTAATTTTAAAAAATGCTGGTCACCATGTTGTAAATAGATTTTATAACTCACTAGTGGTCAGTACCTACAGTTTGGGGAAAAAAAACACTTACTGGTGTTGAACTTTTTAAAAAATTTACATCCGAATTAGTTAGCATATAGTGCAACAGTGATTTCAGGAGTAGATTCCAGTGATCCATCCCCTATGATAACACCCAGTGCTCATCCCAACAAGTGTCCTCCATAATTAGCCCATTTCCCCTCCTACAACCCCTCCAGCAACCCTGTTTGTTCTCTGTATTTAAGAGTCTCTTATGTTTAGTCTTCCGTACTGTTCTTATATCATTTTTGATTCCCTTCCCTTATGTTCATTTGTTTTGTATCTTAAATTCCTCATATGGGTGAAGTCATATGATACTTGTCTTTCTCTAACTAATTTCACTTAGCATAATACCCTCCAGTTCCATCCACATAGTTGCAAATGGCAAGATTTCGTTCTTTGTGATTGCCAAGTAATACTCCAATACACACACAGACACACAGACACACAAATGGACTTTTGGTCAATGGATATTTGGGCTCTTTCCATACTTTGGCTACTGTTGATAGTGCTGCTGTACACATTGGGGTGCATGTGCCCCTTTGAAACAGCACTCCTATATCCCTTGGATAAATACCTAGTAGTGCAATTGCTGGGTTGTATGGTAGTTCCATTTCCAATTTTTTGAGGAACTTTATACTGTTTTCCAGAGTGGCTGTACCAGTTTGCATTCCCACCAGCAGTGCAAGAGATCCTCTTTCTCCGCATCCTCGCAACATCTGTTGTTGCCTGAGTTGTTAATTTTAACCATTCTGACTGGTGTGAGGTGATATCTCATTGTGGTTTAATTTATATTTCCCTGATGATGAGTGATGTTGAGAATTTTTTCATGTGTCTGTTAGCCATATAGATGTCTTCTTTGAAGAAGTTGCTATTCATGTCTTTTGCCCATTTCTTCATTGGATTATTTAAACTTTTTTTTTTTTTTTAGTTTATTTATTTACTTAGAGCACGAGCAATGGAGGGCAGAAAGAGAGGGAAACAGAGAATCCCAAGCAGAAATCATGACCTGAGCTGAAATCAAGAGTCGGATGCTTAACTGACTGAGCTACTCAGGTGCCCCTGGTGTTGAACTTTCTTGCTCTCACAGGAAATGCTTGCCATCTGTGAGGCAGCTGGCACTCTAGGTGGGGGAGGGAGGTTGAGATGGGGACTCTGCTGCCTGGTGGTGCTAACCCTGTCTCCTCCCTTCTCGGTGAGGCAGATGGAG
Source organism: Suricata suricatta (assembly GCF_006229205.1). Classification (NCBI taxonomy): domain Eukaryota; kingdom Metazoa; phylum Chordata; class Mammalia; order Carnivora; family Herpestidae; genus Suricata; species Suricata suricatta. Next base: position 43,273,627 of record NC_043701.1, on the reverse strand, counting down.
AGGTGCCCGGCAGTGCCGTCTTGGTGTTTGACATTGAGCTGCTGGAGCTTGTGGCCGGTCTGCCTGAGGGGTACATGTTCATATGGAATGGCGAGGTATCACCCAACCTCTTTGAAGAAATTGACAAGGATGGTGATGGAGAAGTCCTCCTGGAAGAGGTAACTGACCTTCAATAGAGAGTGGGACTAAATGATCCAGGGGAGCCTTATTGGGGCAGGAGATCCATTCTCAATGTGAAGCCTTCTCAGGGTGAGGAGGATGCACTATTGTACATACACTCTAAATTGAAGCTCACAGTTCCTCTTTGGAGAAACTGAGACCCTGAGAGTTACAGGGCTTGATTCCAGGGCTGACAGATCTAAATTCAGTTTCAGCTCCCGGGTGCTCGCTGTATGCCTGCATTGTGTTGAATGTTATTCATATACATTCTCTTGCCTGGCCCTTGCGGCAGCCATGTAATCATCTCCGTTTTTCAGAAGCAGCGGCTGTGCAGAGGAGATAAATGATTTGCCCAAGGTCACAGAGCTACCTAGGTGTTTGAGTTATGGTACATCTCTCCATCTTGATCATCTAGGTCCTGGGTGGTTTCTTCTGCAGCAGACACCCCTTCGTGGAGCTGGAGAGTAGAGTCAGCTGTCCTGTCACACCCTCCTGAGTTCCAGTACTCTGCCTGCTTCACATCTGCTCATTCAAAGACATGGCTCCAGCCTTCTCCCCTTTCTCTCTTACATCAGCCACATTTCCTAGGCTACTGGATTGCTCACATTAGCATAAAAACATGCTATTGTGTTCCCTTCTGATGGTGCATCTTCCCATTTATTTATTTGCTCCCTTTAAGCAAAAATGTCAAGACTTTTAAATCCACTCCTGTCAGACGTTTGTCCCTCCGTGTCACTGAGCCTGGTCTAGTTAAGGTGGCTGGTGCCTTTCATGTGGCTGCAGCCAGTGGTCACTGCTCACTGTCCTTGATGTCTTCTTTTCCTGGCTTCCAGACCACACTTCCTTAGTGTTCCTTCTACCTCACTGATGGCTCCTTCTCAGGAGTCTTCTCCCTCCTCTGATGTTGGAGTGCCTGCAGCCTGAGTCCTGAGCTTGTTCTCTCCTCCACCTCATGTCATTCCCTGGGTGATCTCAGCCAGTCCAGTGGCTTTCTCATCCATATGCCAGGACTTCCAAACTTGTAGCTCTGGTCCGGTCTTCTCTCTCTACCTCATACTCAGACATCTAGCTGCCCACCTGATGCCTTCATTTTCTGAATGCTGCTCCCTCCCTCCCCTGAACTTGCCTCACCCAAAGCCTTGCTCGTCTCCTCCGGTGGCAGTGCTGTCCTTCGTTGCCGGGTGAGAGCACTCAGTAATCTTTGACTCTTCTCTTTCTCACACAGGCTATAATAGATCCACCAGGAAATCATCCTAGCTCTATCCTGAAACTTTATCCACATCTTACCACCTCCACTCTGTAGCATGTGGGCCCAGTGCCTGCTTGCTCTTGCTTGGACCTCTGCGAAGGTCTTCCTGCTTTTCAGCCTTGCCCCTCACAGCAGCCAGAGTGATCCTTCTGAAACTTCAGTCGGATATGACTTGCTTTGTCTCTCAACCCTGCAAAAGCTTCCCCCCCCACCCCCAGACCCCATTTCCAGAGTCCCTCCAGTGGCCTTCAAAGGCCCCACGAAGGCTCTTCACAACCTGCTCACTGTAACTTCCTCTTCAGCTGCTCCTCTTCACTGCCAAGCATGCACCTGCTGGGTCTTCCCACCAGCTGTTCCTCCACCCAGAAGACACTTCCCTGGATAACTGTTTTGGCTCATTCCCTCCCTTCCTATGAGCCTTTGCACAGGGCTCCCTTTTTCATTGGGTTTTTACCCTGACCACTGGCTTGAGACCTCGACCCACTCCCTGACCTGTAATCTTGATCTTCCTTACTTGGCTCTACTCTTTCGTTTTCTGGAGCATTTCACTTTCAAACTTAATATGTGACTTTTTTTTTTATGTCCATTTCTAATTGTGTGTCTTTCCCACTAGGATATGCTAGAATTACAAGGGCAGGATTGTTTTTTCATTGTATGAAGGAAGGAAGGGAGGGAGGCAGCAGTATTCTCAGAGGCTAGGGTGGTTAGGGAGTCAGCCTTTGGTGGAGAGCTAAGTGTTGATTTAGGGAGAAGGGATAGTTCCAATTGCTGCTATGTATTGGCTGTCTGGAGCCTAGGGGCTGCTGGGGTCATTAGTCATTAGGATTTTTAACCTGCATCTGAAAGGAGGAAAAACCAGGCTGTGTAGTTCATAAAATTTTGTCCGTTTTACAAGCTTCGACTCAAATTCCAGCCCTGTTGCTCTTGGGACACTCTGTTCAGGCCCCAGCTTGGCTGCTGTATCTCATGGTCTGTCCTGTCCCCTCTCTTTCCAGTTCTCAGAGTACATTCATGCCCAGGTGGCATCTGGCAAAGGGAAACTCGCTCCTGGTTTTGATGCTGAGATGATTGTGAAGAATATGTTCACCAACCAGGACCGGAATGGAGATGGGAAGGTCACACCAGAGGAATTCAAACTCAAAGACCAGGAGGCTAAACACGATGAACTCTAAACCTGCCTCGGGCCACCTGCATGATACCAAGCCCCCTGTCATGGCAGAATGTGAAGTGAGGGCCCGTGGGTCTCTCAGAAGGTGAATCGTCCGCAAATAGCAGATGGTCACATAGTATGTGGGGCATATGTCAGGGATGGGTCGATACACATGGTGAGAATTTTAGGCCAAATGCCTGTGATATGAAACAAAATCAGTGTGAGGTGCCTTAGCAGAGGCTGTGTAGAATATGAAGAGGCTGCACTGTCAACGATTGTTTTGTGAGCCTTCTGTGTAGTTTTGTTATTAAAGGAAAAGTGTCAAACAGAAGTCATAACCATTTTGGAGGGAACAGAAGAAAAAGTGTCTAGAATATTTACATAAAGAGGATTAAAAAAAATTTTTTTTTAACTTACTGGTGTTTTAAAAGTGTTCTCCAGATGAGCAGAAAAGACAAAGGACGGGCCCCAGCAGTATTTCCCCGAAAGTCCTGGGATACTTTTGTCATTGACCTGTACAGTCACTGGTAATGCCCAGCTTCCACTTTCCTGCTACACACACACCCACACCCACACCCACATACACACATACACGTGTGCTTTGATAGTTAATCATGCTTCACCTGTTGTGGTCTTCCAGTTGGCTGGGTGACTTGCAAGTTAAAAAGAAAATCAGTGGACCAAATAAGAGGCATCCTGGACCATGAGTAGAGAATTTGATTCTGTTTGCCACATAAAATTATCTGCTTTACCCTTTTTTTGTCCCATTGCTCTATCCTCCCTGAATCTTTTGATCAGATAGATGTGTATAGGGCTGGTGGCTAAGCTATGCTTCAGAATGTGTGACCAAGATGGAAACATCACAAGGATGACACAAGATGGAACATAAACAAAGTGACATATTTCTGCTCATATGTGTCCTGGAGAGGGAGGTGTCCTAAAGCCCAGGGGCCTCTCCTGTGTAGAAAAACAAGGACACTGTTACCTGCCCCCATGTTATGCAGTAACCAACCACCTTGCTGCCGCCTTATGTCCTCTGTTCCCAAGTGGTGGTGGCATCCACCCTGAAGTAGTCAATAATTTTCCTTTTGAAACTGCTTTATTTTTACTAATTTAAACTGTTTTGTACTGACGTAGCCCTGAGATAGTTCATGAAAATGCTGTGCACTCATTCAGTGGAATAAATGTTGGAAAACTGATCTTTTCATATATAAAAAAATTGAGTAACATCAAGCGTTGTGGAGTTTTATATGAAGGCCGAGAGGATCCCATGAGAATACATCTTGATTATCCCTTGAGAATCCCCTCAACCAGGACTGCATCTCGTTGAGTATGAAGGAGGGTGACGTACAGTGTGCAGGGGCTGTGTCAGTCAGGGTCCTAGCAGGAAGCCTTCTGAAGAGCTACGTAAGGGACTTTACAGACGTGTGGACAGGGCTTAGAGACCTAGTTAGGAGGTCAAGGTACCATAGACGTTGGCCAGCAGCAGTAGGGCCTCTTCTACCCCCGGGGGCTGAAAGGTAAAAGGGAACCACAGCCACACCCAGAACTGTGGCTGGTGTTGCAGCAGAGGAGGGCAGAGACACCCCATGCTCTGTCCTGTGACTTGCTCCCATTCGCTGATCCCAATCTGAAGCTAAAGAGCAGCTTAGCAGCTGGTATTCTCAGAGGTCAGCTTTTTGGGGTGCAGAGAAAGGTGAAGGACTGTAGCAGTTGGAATGGGAACAAATAGAGGACAGCTGGCACATGTGAAAAAAAAATTTTTTTAAAGCAAATGTTACAATTTACTCTTTGCAGAAGCAACTTCAAGGACTCTGCTTTTGGGAGGCAAAGGAGATGCTGTCCATGGCCTTCCTGGCTGTTGCTGTCATGGTAACTAACATTAGTCAACCGTCTTCTACCTGGCACACAGTCACTCAGATTTCTTGTTTAACAGAATTCCTTAAGTGCACTAGAAAGGTTTATAATCTTGCTAAATGAAATTGCTCTTAGGCATGGATTTGACCTGTAACACCTCATTATCCTTACACATCTTCATGAAGATAAAAACTTTGTGCTTATTCTCTACCCCACATTTTTAGTTGGTCCTGTTTGAATTTCTTCACTGGCTGTGTTCTTTGGTAGGGGACAGGTTCGCTGAATAAAAGATACGTTTCTCTGGGAAAATTAAGGACTGTGGGCCTCAGAGCTTCAATACTGGGAACATTTAATTTTTTAAAAAAGTATTTACAATTTATTTTGAGAGAGAGAGAGAGTGTAAGCACGAATGGGGGAGGGGCAGAGAGAGGGGAAGACAATCCCAACCAGGCTCTGTGCTGTTGTACCCGTTTGTAAAATCACCCCAAAACAAACACCAGAGACTGCTAGGGAGACCGAGTCACGCCTGCAAAAGCAAAGGGCCTTTATTACAAGCTTAAGCTCGGGCTCACAGTCTCCAGCCAACCTGCTGGCCACGTGGAGAGAGCCAGAACAAAGGCAGGGCAGGGCCTTTTATGCCTTTGGGAGGGGGAGTTACAGGAAATGATGACAGGTGTACAGTGATCCAATCCCTGCCCCCCCCCATCAATACTGGCAGTTGTGGGAGCCAATCACACCATCCAGAGCACTGACCAATCAGAGTGGGCCCAGGAGGCCCCACGTGGGGTGTGACTAGGCCCGCCTCTAGAAAGGTCAAAGGTATCAGCTGGCCTCCCCCAGTTGGAGTTGTCCCTCCTTAATGTGTGCCCTTTCAGGAGAAGCTGGCCTTCCCTTTTAAGTACAGGGGAAGGCTGGATCGGACCTGGGCCAGCGGGGGACCCCAGGGACCCCGCCCCCCCAAGCCGGCGCCTGGCTGCTGCCCGGTGCATTTCCACCAGGTGCTGTGCCCGACCGGCTCCAGGAAGGCTGGGAAGGCCCGATGGTGAGGGCCGGATCAGACCTGCATCCTTACAGTCATCACAGAGCTCGACTCAGGCTCAATCTCAGGAACTGAGAGATCATAACCTGACCCAAAATCAAGACCCTTAATCAACTGAGCCACCCAGGCACCCCTCAACCAATTAGTTTAAAGTAATCTCTACACCCAGCATGGAGCTTGAACTCACGACCCCAGGATCAAGAGTCTCGTGGTGCTCCACAGACTGAGCCATATAACTTGTTTTTGTTTTTAAACTGCATGACTGCTGAGCTGGAACCTTGGTCTTTTTTGGACTTTCAGACTCAGACTGAAATATTGGCTCTTAGGTCTCCAGCCTGCCACTTGTTTTTTTCTTCCCTGCCTTTACTGAGGTATAATGAACAAATAAAATTGTAAGATACTTAATGTGTATATGATGATTTGATATATGTACATATGTTTACATTGTGAGAGTGTTTCTCCCCCATCTAGCATCTCACATGCGTGTGTGCGTGTGTGTGTGTGTGTGTGTGAGAGAGAGAGAGAGAGAGAGACAGACAGAGAGAAAGAGAGAGAGAGGTAGAGAACATTTAAGTTCTACTCTTAGCAAATTTTAAAGCTATATAATACAGGGTTACCACTATGGTCGCCATGTTATGCATTAAATCCTTAGACCTTATTTATCTGTACCGTTTTACCAAACTCTGTTTCTCCCACCCCCCTGCCCCTGGTAACCACGTTTTAACTCTGCTTCTGTAACTTCAACTTAAATTTTTTTTAAATTCCACATATAAATGATACTGTGTAGTATTCCTCTTTCTAAACCTTTGGCTTCTTCTTGGGCGCTACTGGGGCGCTTCCATTCTTCCTGCTGCTAAGGAGGATGCTCAGTTTTCTGTGACTCTGATGGAGGCTTTAATCTCTGGCACAACCAGCTGCTCAGATGGCCTCACCTCATAATGCTGTTTCCATCTGTGTTATGATTACGGGTTATGGCTCTGTCAGCAAGACTGTGAGTGCTCATTAGGGAGCCAAATATAGGGTAGGGATGCCACACAGCATTTTTCTCAATCATAACTTTATACTCATTTTCTGGGTTGCTGCTTGAGGCAGTTTAGATCGGCTGGAGATTGGGACCACCTAACTTAGGACTTATGTGGATTTTGAACTCTGGGCCCTAAAGATGCAGTAGGTGATTGATGCCCAGTGGGAAAGGAGAGCATCTCAGAGAACATGCCAACAGAGCATGCATGTGACCTGTGTACTTGAAACACCATTTAGGCTGCCTTGCGAGCGTAAGCAATCTGCATTATTCTGTTAAAACCCGGTGAGTTTTGTTGTCTCATGACTTAGGAATTTATAATACCTTTCAAAATTATTACTTAAGAGACAGAAGAAAACCATTTCATTTTGGCAGGAGAGTTGGCCTGAGTACAAGATAGTATGTGTTTATATATAGCACTTCAATGTCTTAGGTTTCTAGGAACAATACTGCTTTCTACAACTCCCAGTGACTTATTGCTAGTTTTTGTTTATTAGTTTCATCAAAATTGTTCATCTCAGCACTCAAAACTGCTTTACCTCCTAAAGTAAAATTCAAAATAAAAAACAAAAAACAAACAAAAACCCTAACAGCTTATGTTAGACTCTTTAGAAAATGTGGTAGTTACCACACCACAAATGTTCACTAGGGCTACAAAATTCAGTTCACGCAGACTGTGCTTAGACTTTTGCAGACAGATAATAGCTAACAATATTGAATACTTGCGCTAAGCTATTCTAAATGCAGGTATAAAATCTAGAGGCATACATAGATGTAGATGAGTACATCTCATTCTCACAAGGATATATATATATATATATATGGAAATACAGCATTACCTTCACTTTACGGATGAGCAAACTGGGGCACAAATTAAATACTCTGTCCTGGTCACACAGCTACTAAGTGATAGAAAAAGGATTCAAATACAGTCTGATTCTATATTGGCTACATTAAACTGCTATGAGGGGAACCTGGGTGGCCTCGTTGGTTAAGACCTGGACTTAAGCTCAGGTCATGATCTTGCAGTTCATGAGTTCTGGCCCCCTGCCCCTGCTCATGCTCTCTTTCTCTCAGAAATAAATAAACATTAAAAAAAAAAAAACTGCTATGAAAACTAAACTTGAACTGATACATAATCAAACAGTAGAATCACGAGGCAGTGACAGGTGATAGGGTCACAGGCATGCAGTGGAAGAGGTGGGAGGGGCTTGGCTTGAGACTCAAGTTATCATGATAGGGTTATAAAAGGCTATAGAGACTGCATGCCCTCAAGGCCTTCATTAGATAGGGACTTCAAAGTTTTAGTGAAGAGTTGAGCCTAGACTAGAACAGAGGTCATAACTTCAGGATTCTTTACATTTAAACCATGCACTATGCTTATTTGTAGAAGCATTATAAACTCCTTTGGAAAACAGTCAATATGGCAAGCTCTAACTGCAATATGGGATAAAAAGCTCTCATTCGATCAGAATGCCCAACGTTTTTCTGTGTGAAAAAGTCCTCCAGGTAATTCTGATCCTCTCATGTCATGTGACGCTAATCTACTTTAAAGCAAGAAGCTTGGTTTCTTCTTCCTCCCTCATTCCCTTCCCTTCCCTCCCCCACTCCCCTTCCCTTCCCTTCCCTCTTTCTTTCCTTTTCTCCTCCCACCCCTTTCTTTCTTTGTTTCAGAATCTTGGTATCAAGGGGCACCTGGGTGGTTCAGTCAGTTAAGCATCTGACTCTTGGTTTTGGCTCAGGTCATGATCTCATGGTGCATGAGTCTGAGCCACGCATCAGGCTCACTGCTGTCAGTGCATGAGCCTGCTTCAGATCTTGTCTCCCTAGCTCTCTGTCCCTCTCCCACTTGCACCCTCCCTCCCTCCCTCTCAAAAATAAACACTAAAAAAAAAAAAAAAAGCTTGGTTTTGAGTTTGATTTTGTAAATACTTAGAGAATGGTCTACTTTTGTTTCATTGTTTATCATAGAAAGGAGAAGCTGTGGTGGAGGGTAAGGATGGACAGCCCCAGGGAAAAGGTTTTCACTGTAAGACTTTGCCTACCTGCCTCATCAAATGGGACTAGAGACTGCCGACCACACTGGGTGTCTGGAACCAGCTGGAACATGCTCTGGATGTATCATACCTCAGATGCTTTACGGAATTAGTGGCTCGGAGACTCTGGAGTGAAATAGAGTCAGGGTCAAGTTTATCACAACGACAAGTTTAAACCTTGCGTGAACCAATTATGGGGCAGCAGAAATTTGGAAGAGGAAGTCTGAGTGCAAAGAGCAATGTCTGTTTAACTCAGCAGTACTCAGTTTCAGTTACCATGAGACCCAGCTACACTTTGTTCCCTGCCTGTGGCTATTTCTGAAAATGTTAGACCTACAACAAAGTACCCTCTTTTACTGATATTTTCAATAAGGGAAAACAATTTTCCCAGTCCCCAGTATTTTGTGAAGGGCTGATTAAATTTTTCCTGTAACTATCTTTTTATCTTTAAACTTATAATCTGTAAATTTAAAAATATCTAATCTGAATAGCTCCTATGACAATGACACTAGGATTCTTCTCTCTCTCATATATATACACACACACACACACACACACACACACACACACACGAGAAAAACACAGCAAGTGCTTAATAAATATTTGTTGAATAAATGAATAATGGTTTTAACAGTACAGTTTAAAAAGGCTTTTCATGTCATGTATGTTATCAGTGCTTCAATATAGAACATTTTGTAATGATTACTGATATGTGGAAACCAATGGTTCTTCAAACGCCAAGTGCCAATATTTTCTGATAAATACTGACTTTCAAAAACAGAATAACCAAATATAATACAATTTCAGGAGATGGTGATATCATCAGTGTAATTCACCCACATGACAAAAACAGCAACACTTAAAATCATGCACATTATTTCACTATTTCATAAAACTTCTTTTTAAACTTACAGACTTTTTTTTTTCCCAGAGTAAAAAGTTTCCTCAAAAACTTCATGATAACATTAAACTACAAAATTCACTCTGGAAATTCATGGAGTTATTTTTCAAATTTTCGCTTTAAGTTTTTTTCTTTTAACTGTTAAAAAACACAGTTGAGGAGTGTATTGAGAGAGGTCAGGAAAAAAGGAGCTTCCAGTTGATAGATTCAATGTCTGAAAATACCTCAGTAATGTAGGGAAAACACTTCAAGAGCAAGAATGTATTATAAATAGAAGTCTTTCACCAAGATGAACAGGTGAACGGTTTCTGCATCAGTTGCACTCACAGGAGAGAGGTCTTCTTGAAGAATGCTGTTTATAGAATCTTCTGTAAGATAGAGTTGGCTACGTCCAGTGATTCATCTTTTACTAGAACAATATCATAAGATTCCATGTACTTTTCTAAAAGCTCATCCACCTAATCAACAACAACAGAAAAATTAGAAGGATATACAGGGAGAAGTAAATTGTTTCAGTGTGAATCTCATTATTATATTCAATCGTTTGGGCCAAAATGAAGTAAATTAAATTTACTTTCATAAAACCTTTGAAATGAAGACTTATGGACATAGCCACATGGTGGCTTTGCTCCCAAAGTCACTTCTCTCTAGTCCAGTGGCTCTCAACTGGGAAGACTGCCCAAGCAACATCTGGCAATGTTGGGGACATTTTTGACTTTCATGACTTGGGCGTGCTACAGGTTCTAGTAAGGAGAGGCCAGAGAAGCCACCCCAATACTGATGGCACACAGATGTACATTCCAATTCCCTTAATCACACCAAAGAAAAGAGATAAAGAGCAGAGGTGCCTGGGTGGCTCAGTCGGTTAAGCGTCCGACTTGGGCTCAGGTCAAGATCTCATGGTCCATGAGTTCGAGCTGTGCGTCAGGCTCTATGCGGACAGCTCAGAGCCTGGAACCTGCTTCAGATTCTGTGTCTCCCTTTCTCTCTGCCCCTCCCTCCCTCATGTTCTGTTTCTGTCTTTCAAATATAAATAAATGTTTAAAAAAATGTAAAAAAAGAGATAAAGAGCAATCAAAATATCTCTAACTCCTTCTGCATGTACCTTTACCAACAATTGCCTATTAAGTCCCATCCTTATTTTTTCTTACAAAAAAATTAAATGACAGACCTGTATACTTACTCTATCATTTAGATATCCAATTTTCAGGATGTTTTCGACATTGGCTACTCCATCTGCCATTCTTATATCTCCTTGGGAATCTCCCAGCAGAATTATGTTGCTGTTATCTTTTAGCCGATTGAAATATTCTGTGTTCTTCAAGGCACCATCATGTTTGTTAAATACATGAATTAGTTCGCCTTTAAATCCTTTGAGCACCCCCTATAAAAACATAAAGCCTTTGAAACAATAGGTTCCAAACTGCAAACTCTGTTCTATTTTCACATTCATGATAGGTAAGAAGGGCTCTGAGAAGTAAATGACTTTCTAGAGACTACTTTAAATGTTAAACACAATGAGTTGAAAATCCAATTTTTACTTTTCATTTGTTTCCTAACCAAAGGTCCTGTTTTATGTACTTCACAATATATTGTCTTGAATTGAAAAATTTGTTCAAATAACATCAATTCTAATTCATTTTTTCCCCACCTATGGATATTAAGTCTTCAGAGTTGCTGCATTAAGTTACATTAACACTTAATTTTAATATTAGTCTATAGCTTGGAAAACAAAAGTTTAAGAAAGGCATATTGTTTATAAAACATGGATACAGATATAACACTGGGAGATGATGAGTCCTAGAGCAGCCCTGTTGACCTGACCTACTTTAATATGCATTTTATATTACAATGCATATATTGCATATATAACTATTAATATATGTTATAATACATGTATTGTAATACATATATAATAATATATTGTTAATACATTACAATATATTGTAATATACAATATATGTTTATATATGTATTAAATATTATACCTTAAAAATAAAACACAGTTGCATTTACATGATTAAAACATATTCAGATTTAAAAAGTAATTATGAAGAATGATTTGCTGTTCTTACATTGTCATCGAAATCCATGAAGTTGGACACTACTGTGACATTTGGGTGGTAAACGCCAGCTTGATAGATCACCTCCTCTAGTATATCACCGATACCAGCCGAAAATATAAACACAGGGATACCGTACTGCTGGAGCTTATCAAAGAAATTCTCATACCCTTCCCTGCAAGATGGTGGTAGGATTATTAGAGAGCAAGATACAGATATATCTCCTTTCACCTAGAAATGAAAAAAGCAAAACATTTCTACCTAATTCCATGGCTCATTTATATTCCCTTTTCAGAATCCTGCCAACACAGGTTATTGATATCTATGACAATTTTAGTACAAGTTTTTCCAAACAGTTAACTCTTTGCCTTCCTTTTAAATAAATTCTAATGATACAAATTACATGACTTCAGACTCTCAGTAAATATGGACAAAGCCTATAGTTCGCAATGTATACCATTTAACAGCAAATAATTAACCACATCTTGAAAACACATACCATGGAAAACCCATTGAGGTCGGGCTTAAACACCTCCTGCTTGCCATCCTGCTCAACTAGTTCCTCTTAGGAAAGCAGAGGGGCAGGGACTGAATGTATTCTCTTTACATGTAACATCTTTCCTACTGAAGGTGACAGCTGTAGGTAACGTTTTTAACTTTTAATCTAAGTTTCTTCCCTTTCTCTCCCTGGGCTATATGCTAAGCTGCCTACAAACAAATGAAATGCTTACTAGCTGTCCTCACACTCTTTCTGACATTTAATGTTTCCTCCTTTGAGTAGATCCCCTTAGGCGCATACCTGGGTGGCTCAGTTGAACATCCTGAGCATCTGACTCTTATTTTCGGTTCAGGTCAATGATCTGTTTGAGGGATGGAGCCTTGCAATGGCTCCACGCTGACAGCGCAGAGCCTGCTTGGAATTCTCTGTCCCTCTCTCTCTGCCCCGGCCCCATTTGACTGCATGTGTACCCTCCCAAAATAAACAAATAACTTTAAAAAAGTAGGTCACCTTGAAATGTAGCGTCATTAAAAAACAAAAAATAACCCCACGACACCATCATATTTACCTAATGAGTCAAAAATTTTTAGAGGTCGTAAACAGTATTGAAAAGAAGTTTAAAAATGTTTCTATCTTACCATTCGTGTATTATGAATATTTTTATCATTTGCTAAATCATATTCACCTTTCCTAGAGAGAGTTTTCAAGGAAATTTGAGAATTCAGAAAGTAGATTCATGTAACTTTATATACAGGGTATGAGCAAAAAATTTTTCAACTTGATTTATAAACTTTATATTTTATGTCTTCCAAAAGAATTTTGCTAAAAAATTCTACAATGGTCCTGCTTTCATAAATTTCTAAGTTAGTCTTGAAAAAAATTTTTTGAAGTTTTTAAAATTTAAGTAATCTCTACATTCAACATGGGGCTTAACTCATGACCACAAGATCAGGGGTCTATATTCTTCCAACTGAGCCAGCCAGGCACCCCAAATCTTAAAATTTTTAATGTTGAGAAAGGAAACATAGATTAGAACTTAAATTTCATAAGGTTCTTATTTGTAATAGGTGGCATATTTTGAATATGTTTTTATAAGTAATATAGTTATAGATTATTTTAATACAAATATACACTTGATTACTATATAAGTCTGTAGACAGTTAACAGCAAAAAACACCCCAGAAACTTACTTGAGCATAACATCAGATTCTGCCACAATTTCTTTAAGTTTAGCTTTTGGTACAGCCTGTTCAACAAGTAAACCATGTGCTTTAGTATACCTGGAGTTCATGACCAAAGAAAAAGAATATCAATTAAAGCAAATCAAAACCATCCTCTTCATTAAAAAGCATTCTTCAGTGACAGATAGTGCAGTATTTCATCCATCATATTTTGGACTTAAATTTTAGAAATTTAAATTCATCACTAACGAGCGTATACCCTATGGTTCTCAAATTTAATATACCATTTTCTTACTGCATTTCCCAGTTTACCCCAAAGTCTTAGTTTAAATGTGTTAATGAGACAATGAAAGGCTACTCCATGTAAACCTTTCCTCAGTCTACGGAGAAGAATGAAATCTGACAGAAAGGCATTTCTCCAATTATGAGAATTAGTGCAAAGCCACTTGTTCCACCTGTTGGTAGTCTAAACTGTTGTAAAATACCTAAGTACGGAAGATGCTCCCTAGTGCACAAGCGAGAAAATCCTTGTTACGACAAGTTGGATAAACAGATACTTTAAAATTACATCAAAGCGCCTATAATCAAAGCATCCCCATAACAGGCCTTCAGAACCTCTCCACCTGACACCCAGAACCACTGTGCAATGTTCCGAGGGGATCCCTCACTCTGGATCAGCTCCCATCAAGTCAGTGAGCTCATTCTGCCAAGGAAGCTAATATCATTGCTAGAAAATTCTTATTACTAGGCAGTCCTTTCTTTCATCAGGCTGAAATCAGTCTTCGTTAAACTTCCACGTCTGCTTCCACGTAAGTCCAACTTTTCAACATTTCATACCATAAACATTGATTAAGTATACAAGGCATTCAGGTTAGGTCATAGGATAACAAAGATAAATAACATCACTCCTGTTCTCTTAAGATTCAAAAACCACTGTTGTTGCTTCTCAAATCACAGCCTTCTCTCTTCAGTGAAATCTTCCCCAAATGGGAATGCTTCAGTTCCTATGATCTTCTTAGTGGACCCCTCTGACACACTCTAAGTTTGTCAACATTTCTCTTAACAGCATTCTCTCAGGATTCAACACAATACTTTCTGTGTGATCAGCTTGGCTGCATTTCCATTAACACAGCCAACATCAAGAGGCCCATTTCTTAGCAACTATGTCACCTGCTGGCTCCAAATGAGTTCAGAGTCCATTTTAATCCCAATTCTTTTCCTTTACACATTCAGCCCACATTTTGTCCATAAAAAAAAGAAATGCTTGTTTTTAACTTAATGTGTATCCTCACTGATTTTCATCTTAAAAAAAAAAAGAAAACACATTCTCGACTGTTGAAGTGATTAGAAAATTAGGTTCATTTGTTGTATTTATTCATAGCTCTAACTCCTTAAATAATTTATAAATCTATTTATATACAGTATAGAGGAAAATAAGCCATTAGTTGTGACTGTAATGTTAATTTATTATATTTTTAACCCTCCCCTTCCCTGATGCCCACTTACCATTCTACCATATAGGGGTACTTCTCATCCATGGTAAGAACAGGATCAATTTCAATAGCATAATATTTTTCCTTTAGTTGCAATAACTAGAAATAAACGAATAACTTAATCATGAAAATAACAAAGTTGTCATCAAATTGCATAGTTTTCTAGAAAGCAAAACAATGTCAGTAAATGTTTTCCATAAACAGATGTTAATGATTAGATCATGAGTACCTAGCTAATGCATACATCAACTGAGGAGATCTTTGTTGATCTTAGTGTACATGTAACAAAATTTACCTGCAAAAAACTACCTTTCTTTTTTTTAAGTGCTTTCAGGTCAAGCAATTCAATGAAACTGACTAATAATCAAACTATTACTACAAAAAAAGCTTTTGGTCTCATATCAAAGTATTAAATTTGATTCACACTTGCAGTCCTATTTTGTTAACACAGACACAGACAGACACACACTCAAGGAAAACAGAGGACTGAGAAAATTTAAAGGAGCAAAACCAGGGCACCTGGGTGGCTCAGTTGGTTAAGCATCTGACTCTTGATTTTGGCTCAGGTCATTATCTCATGGTTTGTGGGGTCAAGTCCCAAGTCAGCGCTAACAGTGAGGAAGCCTGCTTGGGATTCTCTCTCTCCCTCTCCCATTTTCTCTCTTTCAAAATAACTAAATAAACAAAAAATAAATAAAGGAGCAAAACCTACACAAAGTACTTTAGTTTTAATGTACACTTAATATAGGTACATTGGAATATTTTTATAATCAATGAAAAGTTTTCATGTAAATTCTATGGTCTTTGTTAAAAAGTTAATTTTTTCTTTAAAATAATGTTGAGTGTTTATAATCCACACAATAAAACATTTATTCGGTGTTTACTATGTGCCAGGTATGGTGATAAGCACTTTATCTCCATTGTTTGTGTGAATGAACCTGAAGAAATTCTCAGGAAAAATGACTAATGAGAAGTCTTTGAGTAACTCTGGATTACTGTTAGTATTTACCTTTTTCCGACATTCATCTGTAACCAGCTTACTGTTGTCGATGACATCTGAAGAGTGAAAGAAAACTAGCATTAAAAGAAATATTCTGATTGATGCCATCACTACTTCAAATAACTTACTACTTTTAAGTTTAATGCCAAGTCCACTAGCATGGCCATTACAACTTCCAGTCTTGTGCTATAAAAAAGGTGACATTGCTAGAGAATCTAATGGCTTTAAGATCCAAATGTTGGATCTAAAGCTTTTTTCCAACGTTTGAGAGGACTTCATTAAAGATTCTCTGAAGAATTACTGGGCCAAGGGGTATGATTTCTAGTGGTTTTAGTATAAATTATCAAAACGATTTCTCACATTACACATGCAGCTCCAGCAAATCAGAGGACTTGTATCACTGCTGCTTTGTCAGGTTAAGGAGGATTATTTTTAACATTGATGGCCAAGTTTGGAAAACATATAAATTGATATTTATTTAGTCACTCTTTTACTTAATTTATAAATCAATAATGCAAAAATTCAGTAACATTCTTAGAAAACAGTAGTGATAAAAATGCTATTTTAAGAAATATTAGGTTAATCCAAAGTTTAAAATCCATTTAAATATTTCTTGATTAAATAATGAATAGATCACATTTGGAGGAAAATTTCAGAAGTCTTTTTGCAACCAAAACCTTACATGAAAATATAGCTATTTGTATACTGTGGGGGGAAACAAATTCTCAAAATAGAAGAAGAAAAAGGCATTTTCAATGTCCAAAAAGAAAAGAGTACACTGCAGTCAACCTCATAGATAATACAGATAAAGGATCTGAAAACATGAATCACTTTCATGAATTTATGAACGCCACACTTACAATGACATGTTGGGCATCTTTTCCCTTCGTAGGAAAATCTACTCAGTGTCATATCAAAGTCTGTTATTATCTGTAAAAAAGAAGGTGGGGAAAGGCATTAAGAAAAATACAGCCACCAAGGTCAGACAGGTACTGCTCCTAGAGGCATGGGACTGTGCTCGGTCTCTAACGTCCACTACAGATTATTCACTGCATTCTGCTATCCACTGCAGCGCTTGGTCGAGAACAGCAGCAAATGGGGATCCCTGTACTGATTAACCAGGTTTTATTTTATTTACTTTTTAAATAAAAAAGTTTTTATGTCTTTATTTTGAGAGAGAGAGAGACAGAGAACGAGTGGGGTGGGGGCAGAGAGTGAGGGAGACACAGAATGTGAAGCAGGCTCCAGGCTCTGAGCACTAGAACCTGATGTGGGGTGTGAACCAATGGACCGTGAGATCATGACCTGAGCCAAAGTCGTACCTTAACCAATTGAGCCATCCAGGTGCACCAATGATTACCCAGGTTTTATTTGGTGGCAACGCCAGGGCACTGAAGGTACTGCCATGCAGTGAACTCGTGGGAATTACCTTAACTACACAGTGATCGCTTCAGTGCTCTAGCACTGTCACCAAATAAAATTTTGATTAATTGGTAGGCAAATCTGCAGTTGCAGGTAATTGCGCTACTATTCTTGATAGAGATAAAATGTTGCACAATTTCAAACCACTTAGTCAATGTATAAAAACGCAGTGGAAGCAATTAAATTATATGAAGCTCTCAAAAAGAAGGACATCTTATAATACTACAACATGAATGAACCTTCAGTTGGACATTATATTAAGTGAAAAAAGCCTTTTACAGAAGTACAAATACTGCATGATTCCACTTATGTGAGGTATTTAAATTTGTCAAACTCATAGAAGTGGAAAACAGCATGGTGGCTGTCAATGGCTGGCGGGGTGGGAGAGGGAAGAAATGAGGAGTTGCTGTCCTGTGGGTACAGAGCTTTAGGAATGCAGGATGAGGAAATCTGAGAGATCTGCTGTACAACAATATGCAGAGAGTTAACAATATGGAACTGAACACTTAAACATTTATTGAGAACAGATTTCATATGATGTGTTTTTTACCATAATAAAAAGCATATACTATTTGTGCAAAATAAGTAAGTAAATAAACATATGATATGAAGTTCTTAGTTATTGATACTATTACATTTTTGATTTAACTTGCTATATAGTTACGCCCTACCAATGAATGAATGATACTGATACATGGTGATAGTTTACCAGCTCTTGAAACTTAGAAGACTGGGTAAAATATTTTTCCAGAAGTGTTTTAAGAAGGGAAAACTTTTGGAGGGAGCGCCTGGATGGCTTTCGGTTGAGCATCCTACTCTTGACTTTGGCTCAGGTTGTGATATGGTTTGTGAGATCAAGCACCACATTGGGCTCTGCACTGACAGCATAGAGCCTGTTTGGAATTCTCTCTCTCCCTCTCTCTCTCTGCCTCTACTCTGCACACCCACCCCCTCTCAAAATAAGTAAATAAATAAAAATTTTTTTAAAAAGGGAATAATTTTTACTTAATATACAGATTATTGATTTATTCTGCATTTAAGACATTCCTTTTAAAAAAGATTTAAAGGGGTGCCTGGGGTCGCTCAGTCAGTTAAATGTCCAACATCAGCTCAGGTCATGATCTGTGGTTCGTGAGTTCGTGTTTCCCTCCCTCTCTGCCCCTCCCCCACTCACACTCACTCTCTCTCTCAAAAATAAACATTAAAAATATCTTTTTATAAATTAAAAATAATTTTTTAAATGTTTTTTTATTTATTTTTGAGAGATAAAGAGAGACAGCACGAGCAGGGGAAGGTCAGAGAGAGAGGGAGACAAAGAATCCGAAGCAGGCTCCAGGCTCTGAGCTAGCTCTCAGCAGTTCAGGGCTTGAACCCATGAACCATGAGACCATGACCTGAGCCGAAGCTGGAAGCCAGATGCTTAACCAACTGAGCCACCCAGGCACCCCTAAAAATATCTTTTTAAAGAATTAAAGAAAAAATCATTTATTCTCTAATAAAGTTATATCTTAATTTGAACTTGATTTGAAATTTGAGTATTATTCTTAAAATGGTTTAAAACTGAAGTGCCTGGGTGGCTCAGTCAGTTAGACATCTGACGTCTGATATTGGCTCAGGTCGTGGTCTCAAGGTTGGTGAGATAAGGCCATGCATCAGGCTATGCACTGACAGGGCTGAGCCTCCTGAACCTCTCTTTCTGCCTCTTACTCACTCAAAATCAATACACATTAAAATAACTGTTTAGGGGCACCTGGGTGGCTCAGTTCGTTGAGTGTCTGACTTTGGCTCAGGTCATGATCTTGCGGTTCATGAGTTCAAGCCCCACATCGGGCTCGCTGCTGTCAGCTTATAAACACAGAGCCGACTTTCAGATCCTATCTCCCTCTCTCTGCCCCCCTCCTGCTTGTGCTCTCTCTAAAACTAAATAAATATTTTTTAAAAATGGTTTAATAATTATGAATAGCATTAATTAGCTTAGAACTTAGTATTACTCAGATTTTAGCAAAACATGAGATGAATGAGTGTGTCTGAACATTAAAAATAAGGCTTAATAATAAAGACTTCTTGATAATTATTCACCTGAAGTTTGGCAGCTCCTCCCTTAATAAGACCACAGATAATTTCTTCTACTTTTGCTGGGTTCTTGATTCGAACTGAACTTTTCTGGAATTCTGGCATCTAAAAAATAAAAAGAAGTTAACTGACTATTTTTAACTTCCCTTTTCCCAGGTTCTTTTGATACCAAGCAGAAGCTTACACTATTTTAAGATATAAAAATGGTGAGGCACTATTAAAAAAAAGAAAACCATCATATCAAATTATTGTTTATACACACAAAAATTTTTGAAGCACATCCACAGTTTTCATCTGGAAGATTAAGACAAAATGATGTTTATAACATATTATTAGAAAGTGTAATTCTTTTCATTATAAAAGTCATGCATGGTTATCACAGAAATAACAGAAAAAAATATAAAAAAGAAAAATACTGTTTGGAATCCTATGACCTGAAGATAAGCAAGTGAACATTTAAGTATATTTTCCATGCTTTCCATTTCTATGATTACAAACATGCATGTATCTCATTCTCATATATTTCTGTATCTGGTTTTTTAAAATTCATATTTTATAAACAGCTACACAAATGTTTTTAAGAGAATTCATTAATCAAAATAAAATCCCAGAATGGAATAGAGACTCTCTGAAGTTTGTGACAGTTTTCTTATAAGATCTTTCTGCTTAAGATTTAGCTTATATTTACATTAAAAGATCTTAGCAGAAAGGTAACAAATGTTAAAGTATTATTCTCAAGTGTACCCTAGTGTAGGTACTAAAATATATTTTAAGTATATATTTAAATATATATTAACCTAGTGTAGGTACATAAAATATATTTAAATATATTTAACTGAAAAGATGCTTCAGTATCTTTGTTCCTTTAATTGTCCTAAATCCCAAATAATTCCACTGTTCTTGGCATAAATTTTACAAAGGATTTATTTCAAGTTAAGACAATTACTAAAAAGTATGAGATCACCAGCATGAGACTCTTGATCTTGGGGTCAAGAGTTCAAGACCTACATTGGGTGTGAGGCCTATTTAAAAAAAATTAGACCACCTGGGCTTAGGCTGCTACTCAGCTGGTTTATTCAGGATTTAGTGTGCTCAACAATTTAATGTTAAATATTGTTTCTTTTTTCTACCCTATCACAGGGAGAATGAAACTGACCAGAGTAAACCACACAAGCACAGACTCTTACAGCACGTGTAAAAGAGGACGGGGGTGGAAGGGAATTATGGGGCAGTTAATAGCTCCACAGTATGATAAGATTGTAAGAGAACCCCCAATCAAGGTTCTATACTGGTTTGTATCCTTTATTTACTTTATTCTGGGTATGTTACCATCAACAGTAAGATATTTCATGTGTATCACAGACATGGTTATAAAAAATTCCCTAGACCTTATATCTCTGCTCCAAGAGCATGTAATCAGTTAACTTTCTTAGGTCCTATGCTGTCTCTACATAATGAACAAAATTAGAAAATCAGAAAAGGCTAAAATGTTTTCCTAAGACTGAAAGAGAAATGCATGAATGTACAGGAAAGAGAAATGTTAACATTAACATTTTTTCCACTAATGAAAGATACTACAATACACTTAATTTTAAAAAGCCATATTTAAACAGTATAGGATAAACTGTAATGCAACTGCATACAGAAAGATTCTTTAACTTAATTGGACATTAAAGGTGTCAACAGAATAAAGGTTATCTAAATCTTCATTTTGTAGTGATTTTTCAATAGATGAGAAAAGCAAATAGGCACTTTTTTATACATTCCTTTTCTTCATTCATTAATCCATTAATTTGCTTAACAAATATTTACCTGTATCTACTTTGTGTCAGACACTAGACGTCAGAGATATGATCATCAGCAGTACTTACATCGCTATTGCTTTCCTGCTGAGTTTTGGAACATCACTTCGGTAGCTCCCTTGCAAATACCTCATCTAGGAAGTTCATTTCCTAACAACTAAATTCTGCTCTTAAGTCTGCCTTACCTGGCAGATGTGTAGCACTCAGCGTATGTTTGACTTAACTAAACCATTACTGAAAACAACAGAAGATAGGAAAGCAACAGACAATATATGTCACTAACCATATTTTCAGAAAAGAATAAACGTTTCGGTGTGTCCATACTGACAAAGATATCCACCCTCACATTCTACAATACGTTAATTAGAAAAAAGTTTTTCTTCACTAGGATAAGATAACCTGTTTCAGATAATGGATAGGAAAAAAGTACCAAGGCTACTTCAAAGTAGGCTGGTTTCTGTTAGGTTAACAACTATTAGAAAGACAACCAGAGGCTGGAGGCATTGATAACCCTGCTTCTGTACAATACACAGCCATTCATTTTCAGATAAATAAGTAGTAAATACCCTAATAGCACCAAGGTGAAATCACAGTGATGAAAACAGGCGAAAAGAGCACCAACTTTCTCCAAGGAACACAACAGGAAAGAGGGTATAGGTGTAAGAAATTTAAAAATGATTATATCTGCTTTGGGTTATATGGTAATAATGCATCCCCCCGCCCACTTCCACGATACACATATAATGTCACCAAAGTATATCATAAAGACTTCTCAGGAAGTTGAGATACTGGGTATTTTACTCAAAGATTTTAGAATGCAACCTAAGAAATATAATCTTAAAATACTATATGAAATGTGTCAAAGAATATCAGAATACCAGAACATTAGGAAGTATAGTGCAGGAATATACATTCTCACATATCACATACTTTTGTTACCTCTTCAAATCCCTTCTTCCATATTTCTCTTGGACAAAAACACACCTGTTTGGTAGCACTTAAAATAATAATACTTCAAATTTGAAAGGCAAGTTATTTTGAATTGTCTGAAAAATTTTCAACTTAATTCTGTGGAAAATAAATAAGTGGCTAAAACTGTCCATTATTTACAAACAAAAGAAAATAAATTCATTTCATAAGCTCATAATGTAAAATGCTGAAAGAGTAAAGTTTTCCTCACAATAATCAGGGTATTTTGGCTGATGACTGGAGCCAAATCTGAATCAATGCTAACGATGGCCTCACAGAAACCTAAAATACATGTGTTCTGGCTGATCTCTAATAAAATGTATTTGTACAGATAAAATGGTCTCCTATCACCAGTCTACTCCCTTAGTCAAAAAGCAGTGATTTCTAAAGAAGTGGATTTCAAAGTTATACAGTTTTATTCACAACTCTATAGAAATACTTGATTATTTAACATTATCTTTATCTTGTAGATACACTGAGACAAGATATAACAGAGATCTACATGGCATAGTTACAAAATTGTCCTAATTTTACCTGTATTTTCTGAAAATGGCCCAATAAACATTAGTTTAAATAACTTAAGGATCTCGGTCCAAAGTTCTCAGGGGGAGTATTTTTGTTTTGTTCTCCAATGTTCATACTGGGTACAAGCAAAAGACTTCATTACTACATTGATACAAAGGAGGGGGCACTACAATTTTCATGTAGCTACATAAAAAGTTTAGGTCCAAAGCCACCTATTCAGACTGGTACGTTCACTCGCATACATAGATGACTCTATGATTTATTTGGAATTTATTATTCATTTATAATTTATCACCATCTTCCCCTGCCTACCACATATGTGGCCTGTCTCCATATTAAGGGAGTATAGGCCAAATTCTTTGACTCATTCACCATGTAGTCATCAAGTATAAAGCAGCTCTGCAAGAGATATAAATGTTTTAGTAAGACAAACATCTTGTGCTCCAAGTGCAAGTTCTCTAAAACGGTCTGTAATACAGGAGGCCAAATAAGTCATCCATTGCCCAGAGGTCCAGATAAAGTGCAAGAGGAACAGAAGAGACTGAGATTATTTCCACTGGGGCCAAAAGAAGAGCCAACTGAGCTAGGCTTCCACAGAGAAGCAGGATTTGTACATGCTGAGATGAAGAGTCAAAGTGGAGGGGTGTAAGGTGGGAAACAGTAGCTCTGTTTGTCTAACAGTTTAGCGTATGTGGAGAAGTGTGTCTGTGTGTGTGTGTAGTATGGAAAGAGATTTGGAGCCAGATCATTAGAAGTTAAGAATAACATCCTAAGGAACTGTCAGTCTAAAAGATGTTTATCAACATTTTTAGAAAAGCAAACCCAAGGTAAAAATTGTGCAACTAATGCAGTGATAGTAAAAAGTACATAAATATATACCTTTTTTTTTTTTTTTTGGCTTGTTTTCCTTCAATAAGTCTCTTTGTGGGTTGATTATGGTGCTACTTCCAAAGAAGACATGCTAGAGGGTTCTGGACTCAGGTAACAACAAATCATATGGTTGGACATACCTACATCATGAGTATTCATTTTGGTTAAAAAAAACCAACTCAAGCAAAAATAAAAAAAGTAAATAAGTTTGGACTGGCTTAATTTACATCTCAGAGATAAACGTTCAATAGCAACTAATCAAATGCTGACCAGGCAATGGAAGCAAAGACCATGCTGAGTCATGTATTTGGCTGAACCAAACAAAACTGCCCATTTTGGACTATCCAACATACCAAAGCATAACAATTTCATATGCTCCATCCTAATAGCAATAACTACACCGATGGCAGTTTACTCAGCACTTTGAGTCAGCCTTCACTTCCTGTTGCATGCTGGATAAGGACAGCTAAGCTGAACAAGAGATTTATTAATTGTGACACAAAGCTGTTTCCATGCTAAGTCATGTTCTGGTTTACAGACTGAAATGAAAAAAAGAGAAAGAAGAAGAAAAAAATAGAGAAGAGGAAGAAGGACAAGACAGAAAGAAAATACAAGGTGATTGTGGGACAGTTGTCCTCTTTAAAAGAGGGGGAAATTGTGATTTTTAGGATTTCACCATTGTGAATATGGAAGAGATGTAATTTTTTCCACACATGCAAATAAATGCTACTTACATGGTTAATTAACATTTATTGAGCGCCTGCTTTCTGCTATTAGGCACTTTACATACTTTTCTATTAAATATAAATAAGAATATCTCATTTATAAGATGAATAAGGTCTAAAAATCCAATGTATGCTATGGTGACTATAGTTTATAACACTCTACTATATAACTGAAGTTTGCTGAGAGTAGAACTTAAATGTTCTCCCTTACACCCTTCAAAAAGTTAAATATGTGAGGTGACAGATGTGTTAAGTAGATGGGTTCACAAAGTATAACAAATCTCAAATCATCACATTGTATACTTTAAATATTTCACAATTATATATAATGTCAATTATATCTCAGTTATATCTCAGTAAAGCTGGGAAAGAATATGAATAAAATAACAAGAGTTTAGTATTTCACACCATTTCTTAAAGGTGAGATTATTGCCCTCATTCAAGGGTATCACAGCTCTTAAGGACTAAATTAAGATCTGGAGCCAGTTCTGACTCCAAAGCCTGTATTTTTTCTTCCTTATCCTAATGTCTATATAGCAATAAACTCTACTGTTAAACAAAAAGTTTTTTTTAATTAAACATTTGTCATTTTAATTCAGATGCTGAATATAAAACATCTCATGCTGTATGATTTAAGTGTGTTATTGCTGAGTGAGGAAAATTTAGCACAAAAAGGAATGAGGTAACCATTTCATATGCTGAGAAACACTATAATACACATCATATTTCAAGCAAAAAAAATTTAAAAGGTAAGTTGAAATTCAATTCAACAAATGTTTGAGGTTCTATTGTGTTTGACACATTGTGAAGGGAGACCTGCATAAAGTTACAGTCCCATAATTCATGATCTGGTTAGAGACAGAGGTAAAAGTGGTGAAGATTCACCATTAATAAATGGAACTGGGAATACTCAAATACCCACCATTTTCACATGCACAGCAGAGTCTTGATTAGGCATTTCTTGGTTATCCAATCTTCTGGATTTCCCCAGGTGATGTCACAGTAAAGGAGAGAGAAAAAAAGTACACGTGACATACATATATTTCAGGCTGTTCCTGTATGTTAATGACATAGTAAGGTGGTACTTTTGGTTTGGTTTAAATACCAGGTTAGTGAAGGCAACCTTTTTCCTTTCCTAAGAAGCTCTACAAAGATTTTCTCTAACTCACAAAGGCTGGAGTTAAAAATTTTGTATGAAAAATTTGTAGCTCTCCTGTAAGAACTTAAATAGTGTTAAGATTTTAAAGAAAGAGTTCAAGTGAAAGTTTACATTGCCCAGAAAATGCTTTATTACAAGAATATTTCACCAAAATTGTCTCGACATAGAAGGATGAAGTTTGTGGGAAAATTATGCATTTCTATTACTCAATCAGTGAAGGACTATATGAATAGAACTTAAACATAACACAAACAAACTTGACAAAAATCAAGTTTATTCTTTGATTTCCCATGTTAAACTCTTTAACTTTGTGAAATGATGTGACTAATATCTGAACTGGGTCTGAATCTAGCACAGTGTCTGGCTCAGAATAAATATATGATACTGCTTGTTAACTGAATGATCATTTTACAGGTTTGGGTGAAATTTATACATATCAGTTTGTTATACCCAAAGAAGTACTTTTTAAAATATCTCTTAATAAAATAAAATACTTCTTATAATTACTATATTTATTTTTCATTTTTGCATATCAGTCTTAGGGAGATTTACATACTTTTGGTCTTCAGTGACTCTACTTAAAGTAGTATTTAAAAAGGGCATCGTTAGGGTGGCTCAGTAGGTTGAGTGTCCAGCTCTTGGTTTCAGCTCAGCTTAAGATCTCACGGTTCGTGGGTCTGCGCCCCATGTCCAGCTCGGCACTGACAGTGTGGAGCCTGCTCGGGATTCTCTTTGTTCCTCCCCTGCTCACACATTCTCTCTCAAAATGAATAAAACTTAAAAAAATTTTTAAAATAAAATAAATAAAAAGGGCAACTTCTTCAAAAGGGAAAAATCTTTTTCTTAATATTTGGACATTATATCTGTGTTCTTTATAGTTAAAATGTACTGCAGTGTTTTCTCAAATTCTAAAATTCATTCCTTCCCCTTTCATTTTAAATGCATAAAATTAGGAAATGTTTTATAAAAAGGTATTTTCCCCCCTCTCTCACAAAGGCTGTTAGTAAGCTAATGGTTTTATGACTGGTGGCATCTTAGGGTTAAGTAAACAGTATTTCCAAAGAGTAAGATACTTCCAATTTTTCACATCTGAAAAATAGCACAGTATCTGCAGAAGTGTGTATTTATCTATCTATATACTCTATATAACTCATAAAAGCTTTGATCACTACTCCCAAAATGTAATTGTAATGGTAGTTTGGGAATTAGTAGTCTTTACATGATTGTAGTCACACTGAAGTAGCCTTTCCTTTCTATCAATCCTTATAAAGAGGCTGCCATGGAAGTTGCCTGCAAATCTGTTTCGTCATTAATAGAAACTAAAGCATACAATATGCTTATGGTTTTCCTTTCCTGCTTAATATCTGAAAAGGGGGTCTATATTTCTCTGAAAGCACTATATAAAGTACAGCAGAGTTGGGGCTCCTGGGTGGCTCAATTGGTTAAGCATCTGACTCTTGATTTCAGCTCAGGTCATAATCTCACGGTTCATGAGTTCCAATGCTACATCAGGCTCCACACTGACAGTGTGGAGGCTGCTTGGGATTCTCTCTCTTTCCCACTTTCTGCCCCTCCCCTGCTTGCATGCGCTCATTCTCAAAATAAATAAACATTAAAAAAAAAAACCACAGTAGAGTTTACAAAAACACCATGCACCCTGAAACATTTGAAAAGCCCAAAGGAAAAGAGAATTCAAGCAGTGTAGAATACATTTTAGTATCTGGGAATCTCAGACTTTCATGTTACACAGAGCCAGGCAGCCAATTCCTCTTCACTGCCTCACCCCCAATTTTGGCTCTTTTTGGACCATTTATGTTTAGTAATATAAGATAAGGAAAAAAAGCCAATGTTAGTAAGTGAAAAAAGTAATTATCTTTCTCATGGTCTCATCATATTTTATTAAAAAAAACCACAAACAAACATAAATTTGATTATGAAATTTGTCCAAGTTTAGGACATTGTTTTTGATAAGTAAACCTAATAGTTCATGGATACCATGTAAATTTCAACTGAAGATCCTTGCTCTTCCCAATTCTCATTGGCAACTTGACCACAACGTATCCTTGTTCAGAGATAGTATCACATAAAATGATACTGTTGTCCTAATACAAAAATCACCCCATTGTTTCTCTCATTACAAAAGTGTAAAGACTAAGGCACAAGTGCCAGCATTCTAGCACTATTCTGAGGAAGACACTGAAAATTAGGGCAGGGTATTTTTAAACCAATAGGCTTGTAAGCCTATACTTGGTATATAATGTTCTGGCTTACTTTGCCAACAGTCATCTGTTTCAGATGCTTCAAGAGAAGAGCTGTTGGAATAAACACATCAAGCGTAGAAGACATGATCAAAAATAGAAAATACTACCCTGGAACTATGAACTTTCTTCACAGGAAGTTTTGAAGTTTTAAAGTCTTTGGAATTTTAAATGTGGACTGGAAAATGTGGAAATTGGAATACTTTGTGTGCTTTCATTACGAGGTTAAGGTCTCTGCTCTAACAGTATTCATTAACAAAGAATCTGAGGTAAGAGGTAAGAATTTCGCTTGAATAGTCAAATTCGATAACTGAAAAGTTTTAGCTATCATGGTATTTCCTTCTGAGATCATTAACTTTACCTTCAAAAGATACTAACAAGTCAATGACTGAACATTTCTATGTCTATATGAAAAAAATTTACTTGCCTTTATACAAGTTTTAAAGTATCTGAATGCAAACTGAATACTTTTTTTTTGAAATTTTATTTTATTTTTTTTACTTTATAAAGTTTCATATCTGAATATTTTAAAGGTTCACTAGACTCTATCTTATGTGAAAAGTGAGAAAGATTAAATTCATTAATATTATTGGTTTAAAAAATAGTGATGCTGCTTTACTTGTGATACTTGCAGAAACATTTACACTATACAACAATAAGGTAATGAAACTTTGGATGGTAAACTGTACACTACTTACATAAGAAAAGATGTGTATTACTAGAATTTGGACAGGGTATCTATCAGCAACAGCACTAAACTTCCAAATGAATCCATTTTTACTGCACTTTTCCAGCAACCTGTATTACTTGTGATACAGCTTACGTTTTTAACAATGACACTTTCTTAGGGTGATTAGCACACAGAAAAATCAAACTTAAATTTGTTATTTCAGTAGCATTGTAAATCAGTTTCGTGAAGCATTTAACTAATTTTCCCTAATTAGATTGTCAAGGCAACAGTGAAAAAAGTATATACAAACTAGAAAGTGAAACTTTCTCGATACAGACATAAACCAGAAATGAAACTAAACATTCTCAGGTCTTTCCTGAGCCCGTTTGGAGAAAGAAAAAAGAAACTGAATAGGAAAAGGTGGTAAGGGAAGAGGAGATAGAGGAAAATAGATTTCAAAGGCTAGTTATTTAAAAATTGGGAATTTATACCAATTTCCTTAAATAGTAAAACTTGGGTTCTTGGTCAGACTTTTATGGACACTTAAGAAAATGCACAATTTCAGAGCTTATAATTTATTCATATATCCCCCCCACCCCCACTGCTCTAATATCTAAGACCAATTTTCAAGATGAGTAAACCAAGGCACATGGAAATTAAGTAATTTATACTGATTACCCTTAGGGCACTCTGAGTTCTTCTGTCCTTGAATTGTCCTAGAACAACAGCATAGGTGGTAAGCAATATCCAGAGATGCAGGGCGTGAATATAGACTGCCAATAAAAACCAAGTAAATTGCTTTAAGAAATGGTGTGCTGTATTATCTAATTTTCCTGATTAAAAAAAACTATAAAAAATAAGGTAAGTTCAATTATTTAAGTCTAAGTTAGCTATAACATTATAGGCTTTTAAAGTAATATATGTTTGAACCTTAATCTTCAATACATAATTTGTTATAAACCTTAGAGACTATGATCCAGCTTTTCTCAGTCCTCAAACACACCAGTATAATTCCACTCCATGAAAGCTTGGCTAAAACTCACAGTCATGTAATAAAACTATCTTTATTACTAGCCATAATAAATGGTTCTTAATCCTAGGGACACAAAGCACGGCAATCAGCAAAATTAAGTCACATAGCAACTAAATGAACAACAAATTGGATCTTACAATTTTTTTTCCCCTTTGAGAAGAGATTTCAGAGGTTACTTTGCTTTTACCTAACATTTAATATGTGAAACAAGAAGCTCTTAAAGTTAGATCCTATAAATTGTAATTTCTGAGACCCAAGACACTGCAAAGTCATGTATATTCATATCTTTGCAAATGTTAAAGTTTTGCATTATACTGCTTTATTCTATTCTTATTCCTTAATTTGTATTTTTAAATGCCTAAACTTTCACCAAGATACTGAACCAAATAAAAGATAAAGTTAAACAAAAGAAACTCATTTGTTTCTGTGAACTGTACACACTTACCCTGAAAGTAACCGGACCAGATACGCCAGCAAAAGAAAATTCTTCCTGTCTGAGAAGTACTAATATAGCACAAGGTGCAACTGAGGGCGGTTCCAAAAGTCTTGGCTAAGCTCTATGCAAAAACAGTCTTGTGACGCATTACTACACAGTGCTTTATTATGCTCTGGGTGACACTTGCTAGCTCTGAGCTGATCACCAGCCAGTCTACAGAAAATGATCAACTGAAGTAATGTGACAGTTAAGAGAAGGTAAATCTGTACTATTACAGCTGGCAACCTGCCCTGCAGAGAAAACCAGAACTTCCATGTTAACATGTACAAATACTCCCTTCCTCATCCTGTTTTTTGGTTGTCAGTGTACTTGCAGCACATGCATTTTAAAGTATGAAATTATATATATATATTTAATGTTCTTTTTACTTATTTTTGAGACTGAGAGAGGCAGAGCATGAGAGGGGGAGGGGCAGAGAGAGAAGGAGACGCAGAACCGGAAGCAGGCTCCAGGCTCTGAGCTAACTGTCAGCACAGAGCCTGACGTGGGGCTCGAACCCACGAACATGAGATCTGACCTGAGCCGAAGTTGGAGGCTTAACCGACTGAGCCACTCAGGCGCCCCAAAATTATATTTCAATAGAAGGTAAAAAAAATTAGGTTGTGGTTTCCAGAGACTGGGGGGGAGAGGAGAATGAGGAGCCACTGCTCAATGGGTACAGAGTTTCAATTTGGAAAATGAAGGGTCTGGAGATGGATGGTGGTGACGGTTGCACAACCTCAGTGTATTTAATGCCACTGAGCTGTACACTTAAAAATAGTTCGAAGAGACAAGGGCGCCTGCGTGGCTCAGTTGGTTAAACATCTGACTTCAGCTCAGGTTATGATCCTGTGGTCTGTGAGTTGGAGCCCTGCGTCTGGCTCTATGCTGACAGCTCAGAGCCTGGAGCTTGCTTCAGATTCTGTCTCTCTCTCTCTGCCCCTACCCTGCTCACTCTTTGTCTTTCTCTCTCCCTCTCTCAAAAATAAATAAACGTTAAAAAAATTTAAATTAGCTAAAATAGTAAACTTGATGTTGTGTATTTTATCACAATTTTATAAGACACATGAAAAAATACATGATGCATGTTAAGTGTGGTCACTAGAATGTGAAGAACATTTACTACAGGGCACTGGGATTTAAGTGATATTTATTTTTACCTTTTTCTTCATATTGCCTACACTGCAAATTTTATCAACACCATGCATGGATTTACTAAAAAAAATTTGAACATAAACAATGAAAACTAATTTTCATGGTTAAGAAATTGAAAAACGTGCTTCTCCTGTTGGAAATAAATGGTCAAACTATTCTGAAGAAAAATATTTTTAACTTTTAAAGAGAGCAAGTCTTGTTTTTAACGTGGGTAGCAGGACTGCAATATGCTAATGCCATATGTCAGGGCCTCATAGATAAGTTACACTTCCCCTGGGGAAGCTTTATCATCAGGAACATGAGGAAGCTATACTTTCGTAAATAAATTTTTATATCTGTCTGTCCTCTCTCTTCTATGCTCAAGAGAAGCCGAACCCACATAACATTTCAGCAATCATATTTTGTGAAGTAGCATGCTCTATTAAAAACAGCCTCTCAATTTTTTTAAATGAATTAAAAAAACTTTTTTTTTAAATGTTAAATGAATTTTTAAAAGGCCACTAACAAATTATCCAAACTTGGTATCTACCAAAGGTTAAAATTTTGGCACAGTGATCTTATTTTACTAAGATGAGAAGACTTAAAACAAAACATTTTTCTACGAGAAAAATCTTTTATACTCTACTAATGGAGGCTCAAGGGCAACCAGGTGATCCTTTTTAAAAATACTCTGTATTATGTATGAATATGATGACTTAACTGTCCTGTAACATATCAATATAGGCAGCAACGATAAGAATTTTACAGATACCACTTAGATGAGTCAAGATAAGTCATTCTCAACAACAATACAGGATGCTGGTGTCAGAGTTCTTTGGAGGGCTGTTTAGAAATACTGTTAAAAGCTTTAGAAATATACATTCCCTTTGACACACCAATTTTATGCCCTAAGGATTTTATCCTAAGGAAATAAGGCAATACACAAAGATCTAGTTGCCAAAGATACATAGTTGCCATCTAGTACACAAAGATATATACTATAGACTTGTTTTATAATACTGAGATTGTAAACAACCTAAATGCCCATTATCATTAATATAGAAAAGGTGAATACACTGTGGTATACACATAAAATAGAAGATTATACAGTTCCCCATTGTTATTAATTGCTAAAATTCATTGTATGTTTACTATGTGTCAGATACTTCTAAGTCCTTGACATATTTCATCTCATATAATACTCATAACCCAAGAACACGTGTGTTATCATTATCTTCATTTTACAGGTGAGTAAATTAAGGCTGTAGCTGGCAAGTGACAGAATGGATTCAAACTCAGGTCTTTCTGATTTCAGAATTCATGACTAAATCACTGGACAGTACTGCTCTATGATGAGATCAATATTTACTCATGTACTGAGATGTACATGATCTACTATTGAAAGTTATGAGCATCTACAGCAAGAGTCCAATTCTGGGGGAAAATTCTTTATACAAGCATAATAAAGCCTAAGATAAAATACATAAGACAGTATCTGTGCTGGGATTAAGGGGCCATTTTCCCCCCCTGAACTTTATAAAATGAATTCCATGGGAAACAAAAAATGATTTAAAATGTTACAGTAGTAGCGCAAATTATGTATATAATCGGAAAAGAAAGTTAAAACAACTGGAGCTAGTCAATATCATGGACAGATTATTTGATACAGTATTTTTCTTTCTTTTTTTTTAAAATTTAAATCCAAGTTAGTTAACATATAGTGTAATAAGGGTTTCAGGAATAGAATTTAGTGATTCATCACTTACAAAACCCAGTGCTCATCCTAACAAGTGTCCTCCTTATTGCCCCTCACCCATGTAGCCCAATCCCCCACCCAACACCTCTCCAGCAACCTCAGTTTGTTCTTCTTCTTTTTTTTAATGTTTTTTAAAATTTATTTTTGAGAGACAGAGACAGTGCGAGCAGGGGAGGGTCAGAGACAGAGGGAGATACAGAATCGAAAGCAGGCTCCAAGCTCTGAGCTAGCCGTCAGCCTCTGCAGAGCCTGACGTGAGGCTTGAACCCACGAACCGTGAGATCATGACCTGAGCCAAAGGCAGACGCTTAACCAACTGAGCCACCCAGACGCCCCTCAGTTTATTCCTTATATTTAAGAGTCTCTTAAGGTTTGCCTCCCTCTCTCTTTTTATCTTATTTTTCCTCCCCCAATATTCATCTATTTTGTTTCTTAAATTCCACATATGAGTGAAATCATAATCAACCGATTTTCAACATATCAGGAAAGAATATCCAATGGAAAAAAAGTAATGGTGTTGAGTAAATGGTGTTGGAGAAACTGGAGAGCCACATGCAGATAAATGAAACTGGATCATTTTCCTATACCAAACACAAAAATAAATTCAAAATGGATGAAAGACCTAAATGTAAGACAGGAAACCATCAAAATCCTAGAGGAGAAAACAGTCAACAACCTCTTTGGACCTTAGCCACAGTAACTTCGGATTTGACATGTCTCTGGAGGCAAGGGACACAAAAGCAAAAATGAACTATTGGGACCTCATCAAGATAAAAAGATTCTGCACAGTAAAGGAAACAATCAACAAAACTAAACGGCACCCGATGGAATGGGAGAAGATATTTGTAAATGATATTTCAGACATGGGTTAAATATCCAAAATCTATAAAGAACTTATCAAACTCAACACCTAAAACACAAATAATCCAATGAAGACATGGGCAAAAGACATGAATAGACACTTTTCCAAAGATGACATCCAGAGGGCTAACATACACATGAAAAGATGTTCAACATTACTCATCATCGTGGAAATGCAAATCAAAACCGCAATGAGATACCTACCACCTTACACCTGTCAGAGTGGCTAAAATTAACAATCCAGGAAAAAACAGATCTTGGTGAGGATATGTAGAAAGGAGAACACTTCTGCACTGTTCATGGGAATGCAAACTGGTGCAGCCACTCTGGAGAACAGTATGGAAATTCCTCAAAAAATTAAAAATTTAGCTACCCTATGACCCAGCAATTGCACTACCTGTATTTATCCAAAGGATACAAAAATGGTGATTCGAAAAGACACATGTACCCCAATGTTTATAGCAGCACTATCAACAATAGCCAAATTATGGACAGACCCCAAATGTCCATCAAATAATGAATGGATGAAGATGTGGTACACACACACACACACACACACACACACCATGGAATATTACTCAGTGATCAAAAAGAATGAAATCATGGGGTACCTGGATGGCTTATTTGGTTGAGTGTCTGACTCTTAATTTCAACTCAAGTCATGGTCTCAGGTTCATTGAGTTTTAGCCCTGCATTGGGCTCTGCATTCATAGTGCAAAGTCTGCTTGGGATTCTCTTTTTCTCTCTCTCCCCACTCCTCTCTGTTTCTGTCCCTCCCTCAT
>NC_043701.1:43200827-43239365 GCF_006229205.1 Suricata suricatta | reverse complement strand
AATATTGTGATTGGGTCCCACCAAAAGTAACGAACACTGTAAACAATGTGTATGGTTAAAGTTGCTGCCAATGAAGTTATGTGATAATGATTGGATCACTGTACCTGTGTCACAATTTCCTGTAACTCCCCCTTCCCAGAACCCATAAAAACCCTGCTCAGCCCTTGTTCGGGGCTCTCAGCACGGATCCACTGCCTGGTGAAGTCTGTGAGCCTGAGCTTGAGCCTGTAATGATAATAAAGCCCTTTGCTTTTGCATGCGTGACTCGGTCTCCCTAGCAGTCTCTGGTTTGGGGGGACGATATTGAAATCTGGGCATAACAGCATTTACAGTGTGGAGAAACTAGAATGTATTATGCTAAGTGAAACAAGTCAATTAGTGAAATAAAATTTCTAATGGGGAGACAGAAGCAAGGAATTCACCCAGTTTGCTCTAAAATAAAGCAAAATACAGTGGCTTGTATGTTATCAAGGAGGTAGAAGACAGCTTTGGCTCACTGGTGTTCTGTCCTGCTAGTCTAAGGAAAGGAGAGAAGAGAGGAAAGAGTGCAGCTCCTGCCTGCAGGGAACTCTTCTCACAGTTTAATTCCACCTGGTGTGTATATGCACACAGTCTGGTGGGCTGTCCATCCAGGAGGGACTAACATTTTTCAAGCAATTTCTTATTTTGTTTGTAAAAGTCCCAGAAGCATGCAATGATCTTTTATACACAGTGGGACACATAGGGCAGGGGCTGCCCTAAGATGGCCCACTTTAAAATAAAGATTATTTTGAGTTAAAAGCAATCAAGACCCAGCAGATTTAGGAAAAGCTCTTTACCTCCACCCTCCCCCACCTTACCACAGCCTAGAATTTAGATAAAGGACCTCCCTCCTCCAGAAACAGCTATCACCACAGATAACTACACTACTGTGTAGGTAGAGTGGACAGAGAGGAACATAACAAGGCCTCTTTGATCCAAGTCCTCTCTTTGTCCCACTGTTTCTAAGTGGCCCAGCAGATATTTGTTTACCAAACATTTACTCTTTTGTATTCTTCCTCAGGCTTGTGTTCCTTCCTTTGGAGACCCAGACCCCTTCTCCTTGTTCACAATGACATATATACCTCATTTTGCCTGTCTTTGGAATTTCTGAGTCTTTGTGGATTCCCTTATGTATGCTATTAATTTTCCTCCTGTTAATCTGTCTCATGTTAATTTGATTCTTAGCCTAGGGAAAATGACCTTGAGGGGACAGGATATTCTTGCTCCCTAACAACATGTTCTATTTTAATTTATTCAGTAAAGCCTTACCAAAAAATATAATATTCCCCCCTTATTGTTGATAAATCTAAGGTCTGAAGAAGTTACTTACTACTTATATGACTTTTTTCTTATTGTCATTATTATCATGCTGTTTCTAGGCAATAATACACACATAACACACGAGAGGGCTAGAGATGTCTGTGAATAAGAATAATGTTTTGAAACTGTGCCACAAAAAAGGAACAAGAACACTAATACAAGCAAAGTATAGAGAAAAAGAAAATGAATTTTGTTTGAAATAGCTCTCAGATATGAGAGCTATGATGTTTTGTTTTTGAAAGGGAATATAAAGGATTTAGAAGTAAGAATTTGTAAAGGGAGGCTTTTTAGCAGCACAATGAACTTTGATCTCTGGACTCAATGACTGGTCCCTGTTGCCTTGGAGTTTCTTTACTCTTTTGGTCATAGAAACAAATCACTCAAGAAGCTCTTAAAGGAAACTCTACACCTGTAACTGATACGCCAAAGAGCAGAGAACTTCTGGTACAGGGCTCAAATCTGTGGAAGATTTTGCTCCCCGTATTACACTGAAATTGGCTGTCTTTATCAGTGGAGAAAGAGATACTCATTTGTACTTCTAAGTAACTAGTTACAACTTTTTAGAGACTGTGAATTATTCAATCAACCTGAAAAGCTAAAAATGATCACTTTATATTTTTCCATAAAAAAGTTTCTCAAAATTTTGAAATAATGAAAAAACAAAAAGCCCACAGAAAATCAAATCTACTGCTTAAACCTTAATAACTTATTTATTGATTGATTCATTTTGCCTTTAATCTTGGGGCTGAGAAGTAAAGGGAATAAAAGTACTACACTAATTCATAGTTGTATGTGAAAGAAATCTCTTCATAATTATACATAAAACCTGTAGTGAGTATACTTTATTTCCCAATTATTTAATCTCAGACATAACTACTAACTCAGTTTACCATAATCCTATAACTTGGCTATGGAATGTATTTTTAAACTCTGATCTGAACTTGACTGACACCCTAGGAAAGAATTCCAAACAAAACAATAAAATCATATAAGGAAGACCATTCAGTAGGAGGTGAGATGCAATACCCTCTATAAGGATTCCTGCAAAACTTGTTCCTGCTAATTGCTATAATTGCTGTATGACATATATAGAAAGGTAATTTTTTTAAATATGCAAAACATCCATCTAGGCATTTGACTTCTAACTCTTCTAAAGAAGGCAAGAGTCAACTAACTTCAACACTGTGGCTGTTCAAAACAGAGTTGAAACAGATGCTGTTAATGTTTATATGAATATGATTTTAAATGTTTAAGGAGCAAAATCAAAGATTGAACAATGAATGCTTACATTTTGGGAAAATAAACTTGAAGATTCTGTAAATTTCTTCTCATTTAAAATCATCTCCAAAACGTATCCTATTAGGTGACTGGTAATGAAGTTGACTGCTGTGTTTATGAATTTCCACATATATATGCAAACTGAGGAAAACCTATAGTTCTCACTCTGCAAAGATCTAGGATTGAGTAACTTAATTTTCAGAAACTCAAATGAAGTTCTTGAACATAGTTTGTATCTTTTTAAACTTAAAAAGTAATAAATTCTGTAATTTAAACTCCTTTAGAGGAAATGACATGTATGTTGCAACAGGTAGGTCAAGTTCAAGAAAATTAGGGGCGTCTGGGTGGCTCAGTCGGTTGGCATCCGACTTTGGCTCCTGGTTGACAGCTCAGAGCCTGGAGCCTGTTTCGGATTCTATCTCCCTCTCTCTCTCCCCCTCCTCAGATCCTGCTGTCTCTCTCTCTCTCTCTCTCTCTCTCTCTCTCTCTCTCTCTCTCAAAAATAAATAAAAAGATTTTTTAAAAAGTTCAAGAAAACTGGATGCAATACTGTATCATTAATGAAGGGAGTCTTTGCTGGCTCTCCTCTGAAATGCACTATGTTCTAATATTTTAAGATGCTTAGCACTGAAATTGTTGTTTCCATTTTACTATATTCGATCTCTGTAACACAGAAATGGAAGAAGAAAAACTTTGTTTTAATTTTGGACTCTTTCCACAATCACACAGTTGGTATGCTGTCTGTTGAAAAGAAACAGTATTGTTTAAGACTGTGCTTTTGGTATAGGTTATATTAAAAAATGGCAAAAATGGTTATGTAATTTATACTTTTATTGTTCATGTATTATATCCAATACCTCTAACTGGAGCGTACAAAGACTTCACTATCTTCTTTTTACCATGCAGGATAAACACATTTTAAAAATAGTAAGGTAAGAAAATGATGAAGAAAATTATTTTGAAGGAGATTTAAGTTCATAAACTAATAACTCATAACAAACGATTACTTGAAATTATATGGAGAATGAGTGAGTGATTACTTGAGTTTTAGAAGAATGTAAAAATAAGAAACCGCAAAATATAGTCCTTTCAAAACTTCCTCAAATAATAATAAACTCAGTATGTTAAACCAAAGTACTTAACTTAAACTTCGAAAAGTTCTGGTAACATGTATGTTCAACAATAGAATGTGTACTCATCAGAATAGAACTTATAAAAAGAGGTTCATCAGAGAACGGCCTTCAAAGTGCTTTATACTTTATAGTCGGGTGTCATACTGGCGATCTCTTTCCAGCTTTTAAAGAACAGATGGCTCCATGCTAGATATAAACTATTTAACAACACATAAAAAGAGGTTAAGCTATCCAATTCCACGTATGAAACTAACTAGTATAAAACCCTGAAACAAAAGCCTGTCAAAAATAGTACAAAAGAGGGGGTGCTTGGGTGGATCAGTCAGTCAGTTAAACATTCGACTTCGGCTCAGGTCATGATCTTACCTCTGCAGGTTCAAGCCCCACGTAGGGCTCTGTGCTGACATCTCAGAGCCTGGAGCCTGCTTCAGATTTTGTCTCTCTCTCCTTCTCTGTCCCTCTGC
This sequence comes from Suricata suricatta, assembly GCF_006229205.1. Taxonomy (NCBI): domain Eukaryota; kingdom Metazoa; phylum Chordata; class Mammalia; order Carnivora; family Herpestidae; genus Suricata; species Suricata suricatta. The sequence continues at coordinate 43,235,149 of NC_043701.1, read as the reverse complement.
TCATACTCTGTCTCTCAATCTCTCTCTCAAAAATAAACATTAATTTTAAAAAATAGTACAAAAAAGGATATATAACCTAAGTTCACTTATGAATATAGATATAAAAGTCCTAAACAATAATGTAGTAACAAGTTAAATTCAATATTATAGACAATCATTCAATATGGCTGAATCAAATACAAAACTCAATTAACCGTCATTACAGAGAAATAAAAGGATCACAGCTGACTGTATTTTCTTCATACTCACTCTTTGGTATTTTCTAAATTTTCTGTAATAAATCTATCTTATACCCAGAAGAAAACAAAGGTATTTTTAAAAAGTAACATGACCCAGGGCTCCTGGGTAGCTCAGTTAAGCATCTGACTTCAACTCAGGTCATGATCTGACAGTTTGTGAGTTCAAGCTGAGTGTCAGGCTCTGTGCTGAGGCTCAGAGCCTGAAGCCAGCCTGCTTTGGATTCTGTGTCTCCCTCTCTCTCTGCCCCTCCCCCACTCACACTGACTCTCTCTCTCCCGAAAATAAAACAAAATAAAAACATCAAACATCAAAAAAAATTTTATATGAAAGTCACATGTCCCAAAATATAAAAATTTTAGAAATACATATAAAGCTACTACATCTTTGAACAAAATGGGCGTGGCATATTTTAAGTCATGTTTATGAAGGTAAAATGAAACTTATCTATTGAGGTAAATCCTACCTTACTACTTTTTCTGGAGTAGTCTTCCTCATTTTTTAGCTGGGAGGATAAACTAATGAGTAAGCTACACAAACTAAACAATATGCTAGATTCTTCTCCTCCTCTGGATATGGAATGAAGTCATAATGTAAGTGAGGAGTCATATACAAATTAAGCTCTGTAAAACATTATAAAGAATCGGTATATTGGTTTAAAGAAGGCATTTAGGTGGGTGGGGAATTGAAGGAAAAAGATAAAGAGGATTAAGAAGCACAAAGTGCCTGCGTGGCTCAGTCAGTTAAGCACCTGACTTCGGCTTGGGTCATGATCTCACAGCTCATGAGTTTGAGTCCCATGTGGGGTTTTGTGCTGACAGCTCAGAGCCTGGAGCCTGCTTTGGATTCTGTGTCTCTCTCTCTCTCTCTGTCCTTCCTCTGCTTGTGCTGTCTCTCTCTCTCAAAAATAAATAAACATTTTTTAAAAAGTACAAATTGGAAGTTCTGAAATAAAGTCATGGAGATGAAAAGTAGGCCATAGAAAAATGGTTAGTAATATTACAATAACTTTCTATGGTGAAGATGGTGACTACACTTACCATGGTGAACATGAATTGTTGAATCACTATGTTATACACTAACATATAACACTGTATTTCAACTACACTTCAATAAAAAGAAGCAGCAGCATTTAAAGATTTGAAAGGAGGGTCACTCTTAGACTACTCAAAAAATGGAAGTGAAGGAGTAAGACTTGGAAAAATACATTTCTAACATACTCGTAAAGTTAAAATCATTACACAAGTCCTTGCAAACCAAGAAAAGTAACTTAGACAATTCAGAAAAGAAAATAAACAGCCACAAATATTTTTAAAAGTTCAGCTGAATATTTAAAAAATATTACTTGGCAAACACGAGAAAAAAAATGACACCTCTTCTCAGGAAAACAGGGAGCTAGGAGCTAGGTACTTGTATACACTGCTGGTGGAAATGTAACTTGGCAGAAACTTTTCAGAGGGTAACCTAGCAGTACAGTCAAAAGCCTTAGATTTGTGCATGCCCTTTGACCTAGCATTCTACTTAAACAGTCATGGACTTGCACAGATGCTACATGAATCTGATCCATTATTTATCTTAATGAAAAATGGAAAACAATCCAAAAGTTCAACAATGAAGAAATTGTTAAATAATGATATCTATATAGGATATAATAACATAAAGGAATATATATAATCACTAAAATACATATGGAATTAGTAAGGAATAAATTAATACATAAATAATCTTGTTAAAAACAATGTTATAGCGGTGCCTGGGTGGCTCAGTTGGTTGTGTCTGACTCTTGCTTTTTGCCCAGGTCATGATCTCATCATTTGTGAGTTCAAGTGCCACGTTGGGCTCTGTGCTACTGGTGCTGAGTCTGCTTGGGATTCTCTCTCTCCCTCTCTGTCCCTTCCCTGCTTGGGCTATTGCTCTTTCAAGATAAATAAACTAAAAAAATAAAAATAAAAATAATGTTACAGTATAATCTCATTTTGGGAAAAAAGACAACAGTTACATGCATAGAAAAACAAAGGCGTACACTTACTAAAATATGTTACTTTTTTTAAGGTGGTGAAAATTGCTGATTACTTTTTTGTTTATCTAGATTTAGTAATTTTTTAATCTCAGCATGTATTATATCAGAAATAAAAAGATAACCAGGGGAAAATGAAGCTTGAAACAGGTAATAAAAAGGGAAAAATTCTTTGCAAAAAGCTGGCTCTTAATTCAGGTACTCATAAGTCCTTAATTATTAAAACTTCCCTAAATAATGCTATTTATTTACATAGCATGACTGGAAATACACATGTGTCAACTCTATGAATAACTTTTTAAAAATCTATACTGCATCATAAGATCTGTACTTGTCTTTAGTATATTAGAGGGGATTCAAAGTCAGTGACATGCATGTAGAAGCTTTATTCTTTATAAAAGCCCATGTTTCTCATACATCTTTAGTGAAATTAAATTTCAGTAACTAAAAATGATATAATTATATATGCCAAGCCTGTAAGTATGCTGCTCAAGTCAATTTAGCCATGTACAAATTGTGACTGCAGGCTGACAAGGATTAGGCCCCAGAGTGCCAGGTACTCAGTTTAAAAATACTCAACATTATCTCTCCATTCCCAGTTTTTTCTTTTTTCTTTTTAGTTTATTTATTTGGGGGGGGGGCAGACGGGCAGGGAGAGAAGGAGAGAAAGAGAATCCCCAGCAGGCTCTGCACTGGCACTGTCGGCACAGAGCTCGTTAAAAGGCTTGAACTCATGAACCATGAGATCATGACCTGAGCCGAAATCAACAGTCAGACACTTAACCAACTGACCCACCCAGGTGCCTCTCCATTCCCAATCTTTTTAACTTTAAGAAAGATGTATGATGATATAATTAGACTTTCTGGTTTTATCTCCAAGCTTGAGAGCTCAAACAGAATATTGTTTACAGAACACTGTTAAATCATTACTTAATACGGACCTCCTATAAGAGAACATCATGTCTAAAAGAAAGCTGTGAAAAGAACAGCTTTACTTCAAGAAGGAAGCAAAGAGAATTATGTTTATTGAATAGCTACTATGTGGTAAACACAATTTGGCACTGTTTAAATATCATCTCTTTTTTAATCTTAACAACCCAGGTAGATATTTAGAATACAATGTTGGAATTCTCCTAAAGTACAATTATTTCAAACACCGAGTAAAATAAACAATATAAACACAAAGACAGAACATATTCTTAACATAATATCCTGAGAGAAACAAGGGGGCAGAAGAGTTTTTAGGTGAATCTTCTCCATTTTAGAGAACTGGAAATTGAAACTTAGAAATTGTCCAAGGCTAGGGACGCCTGGGTGGCTCAGTTGATTAAGCATCTGACTCTTGGTTTTGGCTCAGGTCATGATCACACAGTTGTGAGACTGCATCCTGCAACAGGGCTCTGAGCTGCGTATAGAGCCTGCTTGGGATTCTCTCTCCTTCTCTCTGTCTCTTCCCTTTCTTTCTCAAAGTAAATAAATAAACATTAAAAACAACAACAAAATTGTCCAGAATGTGGCCGTGCTGAATCTGAACCAAGGACTCACCAACTATAAAGTCTCAAACATTATATATTATATGACTTCATTCCCTTACAAGATACTCTAGAGTTGAAATCACCAATTATGATTGATGTTAAAGAAATTATTTTATCTTTACTATATAAGCCACAATACTTATAAGATACAGAGTAACTGAATAATTATGGAACACTAGATAGACTTCCCCATCCTACCAAAACTAAGCCATGTGACAAAACCAAACACATACATATGGATATATATTATGTATATCATATCATATATATCATATCATATATATGTGTGTGTGTATATATATACACACATACACACACACACACCCTTACATATATATCTGGTACATGGTTGTACACAAAAGATGAAATAGAATAAAGTACTTACTTAACTTGGAAAGATAAAATTTTTTAAAGAAGTGTCACCTTTCACTATGCTGTTATGCTTAGATTCTCAGGCTTTTCCTATCTCCCTCCATCAAAATCGACTGAGGGTCTCACTACCTCAGAATGCTAATGGTATGACAGAGCAATCTAGATAAACTGATATACTGTTCAGCGGGAAGATTGTATGAGAAGATATATATATATAGATGATGGTGTTCTGAACCCAGGTCCTGAGTGGGGCATGTGAGGTAAAATAAATGAGAGGGCTGTGCCATGACAAGGCTTCAGAGATAAAACACGGACAGGAAGGATCTTGCGGGCGCCCACATCATGTTAAACATGTGACTATCTACTTCCACCCACTTACAAGCAGGAACTTGCCAAACGAATTAAGCAACCTTCCAATCAACCACTAAACAACTCTGTAATCTATTAGCACCTTGCAAATGAGGAAAATAAACATATATGGGGGAAAAAATAGGGCAGTGGAATTTACATCTATAATGGCAGAAGACTGTCGAGGTTGGTTTAAATTTTATAGATTAAGGTTTGTAGGGGCAGAAAAATAAGTTTCCCACTACCCTTCTATGTTCTTTGCTGAGACCACCCACACCATACTAAAAAGATTAACAGAAAAGAAATCCTTAATTTCACAACTACAGGAACCCACAAAGATACAGGAAACCACAAAGAGACCTAAAGGCAGTCAGGCAACTTAGGCTTATAAACCATCCTGAGCAAAGGAGAAGGAGTAGAGGTCTGGGCTTTAAGGGGAGGAAGGCAATTCCAGGAAGATGAGAAGAGCAATGTTTGCCTCCATGCAGGGAAGTCTCTCTGGTAAAAGAGCAATCTCTGGTAATGGCTCTCTTCCTGGTACAGGCCCCTTTCTAAATTCTTTTAGGTGGGTAAAGGGGCAGTAAAGAGCTTTTCCTGAACCTCTGGCTCTTGACTGGCTTCAGTTCACAATAATTCACATGACAAAGTAGCCTATTTTGGGGTGGCAAATTCTGTTTCCCTTCAGGTTTAAGCAGCAATGACAGAGTAAACATAAAAACGTATAAACAAGAAAGATAATTTAGAAAGCCAGCCGAGAGCCATAGCAGACGGCAGTCTGCCACCTGCTGACACAAAAAGGGAATTGTGTAGATTTCCCTGATTGACGTATTTTAAAGCAGGGAACCTCAGGTAAGGTTCAGGACATTGGATTTCAAATAATTTACTGTACTGATGAGAGAAATTACAATCTCTAATTTAAAAGAGAATAAGGATTAAAATTGGATTTAAGATTCTTAATAGGCTTAATTCATTAACTCTAAATAAGGTGATGTCTGATTTATTTTAAAAGTAAACAAAAAAAATATATGAAATGATTTAACAAATTGTAGGAAACATTCAAACTGCTAATAATGAATTAAGGATAATTCAAGATACTTTATAAAAATTGTAAAATCTGTGGGGGAGGAAAAATAATTTTGCCTCTACCCTTCTAGGTTCTTGGCCCAAACTCTCCGAAAACAAAAGACAGGTTAATAGAAGGAAAACAAACACAAGTTTACTAACATGCCTACCTCCTCTACACGTGGGAGATACCCAGGGAAACTGAATAACTCCCTGAAATGGCCCAAACCACCACCTTAAATACCATCTCTAGTTAAACAAGAAAGAAGATGGCAGGTTTTGGGTTTGCAAATCCTACTCCCTTTCAAATCCTACAGATTTCACCTCTGCAATCCACCAACTTTCTGTTCCCCTTTTTCTACTGCTCTCATAGCAATCTAGGGCTTCATTCTCCTTAATCCAGGCTTAATTTAATTCCTGCTCCTTGAGTGTGACAGAATATCACCCCGACATATGCCTCTTTGGCACAAGGATTATTTTGAGCAGCTTATTTCAGAGACGCAGTAGATACTAGAGAAGCTCTGAAAAGGGCAGAAGTTCCCTTTTGCAAGGGAAATTTACATTTATAAAGGAAATATCCATTTCTATGTGTGTCACCATCTTTGTACCAAAAGAGAAGGAAGAGAAAGATGATGAAAGCTCCCCAAACTCAAATCAACAGAGAGAATGCACTTAAATCCGCACCTCAACGGTTACTCAAGCTTCCCATACTTTTCCTCCTCCCACCCGACAGCAGGCCTCTTTCATGAACTTTTCTCTTTTTGTCCTTAGCTGTAGATGGTATAGCACCCAGGAGAGTTACTCATCTTTCCCAAGGTATCTCTCATGTACATGTGTTAATAATGTAATAATGTGTTGTTTTTCTCTTGTTAATTTATCTTTTGATATAGGGTCCCTAGCACAGAACTTAGAAAGGAAGAGGGAAAATTATCTTTTCCTCACACTGCTCACCTCTTGATTCTAGTCACACTAATTTCATATACTTTAGCTACCAGATTAAGCACACTAACATGCATTCCAGATCTTACCACTGATTATTTTAAGTGAATATAACACATTCGAAGGCTCTTCAGCAAATTAATTACAAACCCCTTACTACTGATAATGAAGATGCTTCTACATTGTGGTCCCAACACAGGTTTTAAAATGTTGCTTTCAATTAACCAGTTTTTTAAACAATAAACATGGTCATGTTATTTCAAACACTACAGAACATTAAAGGATGAAAAACTAAAAATCTCCTTCCCCAGTCTCATTCTCCCAAGTTCCACCATCACTAGTAACAACTACAAACAGCTTCTAGCAGAGTTTTTCAAGAATTTCCAGTGACATACATACAAGCACATACACTTGTATCTCTGTTGGAACCACAACTGCTCTACAACATACTTTTCCCCATAGTTACTATCTTCTTGAGCTTTTTAAAATGTTATCTCATACAGATTTACTTTCTGATTCCTTAAGCTGCACAATATTTTATTATACAAATACACCATAATGTAACTGATGTGGTTTTGGAGTGGTGGGGGTCTGGAGCTGATGGCCAAGAAAGAATTCTTGCGACGTCTTTGGTGCAAAAAGGTGATTTTATTTTATCTATTAAAAATTGTTTTTAATGTTTATTTACTTTTGAGAGAGAGACGGACTGCAAGCAGGTGAGGGGCAGAGAGAGAAGGAGACACAGAATCCAAAGCAGGCTTCAGGCGCTGAGCTGTCAACACAGAATCCCATACAGGGCTCAAATTCACGAGCGGTGAGATCATGACCTGAGCCAAAGTCAGGGGCTTAAATGACTGAGCCACCCACGTGCCCCCCAAAATGTGATTTTATTAAAGTACAAGGAGAGGACCTGCGGGCAGAAAGAGCTGCACTGGGGTTGTGAAGAGTGACAGATTATACGCCTTCAGGCTGGGAGAGGGTTAGGCAGAGCATAAGTCTCTAAAGTATTTGGAGACAAGGTTCCAGCACTTCAAGGAGCTAGCTGCTAAGAAAAGGTCAATTATTACTGTTTAGTAAAAACTAAGTCTTGAGACCTTTTAGATGTTTATTATCAGTGGGCCATATGATTGCCATCATATATCTTGGGGAGGGGGGTGAGATAAAGGTTTCCAAAGGAATTTTTCTATGTAAAGTAGACTCACAGAATCCTGGGGTGGGGGTGGGGGCAGCGGTTGGGATAATGTTAAGCCAAGATTGCTTCTTGCCCTGAGCAGAGTGTCATCACTGAGGCAGCTGAATTCCTGGTGGAATGTCACTCTGCCTGTTTCAAAGGCTCGTCAATGCATTGTAGGCAGTAAGGAAAATTAATTTTTCATTTGCCTTTGTTTCCCACAAATAACCAACGCACTGTAATTTTAACCAGTGTATATCATCTCCAACAGAGTAAAGGAAAGTGCCCATTTTTCTAAATGCTCTTCACTAATTTTTCTCTCCACACAGTAATTGATTGGTAGCCCTCAATTGTGACTATTTGTGAGCAATTAAAGTGGATTCTTTTTTTTTTAAAGAAATTTTGTAAAATTTGTAATTTTGCTGGGGACAAGAATTTGAATTCTTTTAACTCCTATGATTCTCAAACCTTAGTATGCATTGGAATCACCTGGAGGGCTTATTTAAGAGAGTAAAAAGATCTATGGATATGATGGTTTTTAGCTAGAAAAGATCGCTGGGTCTTGGATAATTGAAGTTTTTGGATATTAAAGTATCAGCGCCCCTGGCTGGCTCAATAGGTAGAACATGTGACTCTTGATCTCAGGGTCGTGAGTTTAAGCCCCACACTGGGCCTGGAGCTTACTTAAAAATAAAAACAAAAATTAAAAGATATTATAGTATTTGGTTCAAGGATGGCACCACCTTGAAAAAAGAGTTAAAACCTCCAACAGTATCAGCAAGTATTCTGACCAACATAAAAACAGCTCACTAGATTAGAGCTCACACTTGTTGAAGCCCATGTGGCATGAGGATAACATATAGGTAATGTGACAAGTGTGATTTGAAAAGACAAAATCATATGCTTGGTACAAATATCTCCATACTTGCAAATTTGGGGATTCAAAATGATCTTAGACATATTCTTTGCCAATGTTAAAAGTTTAATATATTCCCCTTATTTTACAATATATATTTTATTCAGACTGGACCAATCATGATTGTCACTCCTCAAATATCACGGTGTCCATCAAACATTACCCCATGTGATCTCCTATTTGAATTCTCCACAGCCTTTCCTTGATCTTTCACAAATTTATATTCATTCATTCCTGAAGTACTATTAGGACTATAGCTTTTAAGCTAGTTGTGACACATAACTGGGAGACTGGCTTCTAAATCTTAGCATGTATGAACACAATGTGATGTCTCCAGAAGTATTCAAGACCTAGGTATCTCAGGTGTGAACGAATAAGTGTTTATACTTGTGGCAGAGAGAAGAGCAAAGCTATTCTGAGTCTGTAGTCTGTACTGTACTGTATGACCAAGGACCTGTAGCAGTTGGAATGTTCTATTTTTCTACCAGCCAACTGATCACCAGTAATACGATTATATACATGCATTTATATTTGATCAAATTTTAAATCAACTGACTGAATGGAAAGTAATACAGAAAAAGCATAGGGACTATGGTATAGCACGGTAGACTACTTATTACCTAATTCTTCCTAATAGAATCTAGATAATAGAATTTTGTTGAGGCGTGGCGATTTCTCAGTCAAAAAAGTGCCTCAGCTTCACAATTAGGGTAGCTATATGACACTATCCTCTCCAAAGACAAGTGAGGAGAAAGTTCTGCTTTACTGAAATGAACATTCTCCTCCCTAAAAGATGGACATGTTGGGCAGGACTACCACAGTCATCTTGTCACTAAGAGAAAAGCCAACAGAATTTCAAAGACCTCTGTCTTGATATCCATGTACCCCCTAATTAACACCAGCAACTGCCTATTTTTTGGACCTCTCCTTATGTTAGAAAAAAAAAATACTTATTGTTTGGTAGGAGCCACACCGGCCTTGCTGAATGACACGGTCACAGTAAGGAAATGGCAGACGTTGCACGGCTCCTGCCGTGAGAAGTGGAACTGGTGTCTCCTCTGCTCCTGCTGCTCATGTGAAATTAAGCCTGTTGCTATTGATTAGGCCTCACAATGTTCCAAATCAGGCCGATATTCCCCACACAGTTACCCCATAAGAAAAGGCATTTTCCTGTCCCTGCATAAGAGATTTTGGATCAAAACATTATGAATATTTGACAAAAGGCTCTTCTAATGAGCCTTGCAGACCCAAAGCATAAGGGGGGCTGAGAACACAAGAGTTACAAATAACTCTGGCCCGGAGAAAAAGAGCCTAACTTAGAGATAAGAAACAGATAAGGACCAGACGTAAGTTGCTGCATAAACTTTTGCTATTGGAGTCACAAATACCCTCCCTTGTACTGACTTCAGCTATGAGGATAAAAAATTAGAAACCCAGGTGCAAGGTCAACACACACAGGGCCCCCATTATGCTTACATCAAGGAAAAGGCTTTCTCTAGCAACTTGTTAACAAACATTCTTTCTTTTGGGGTTTATGAGCTAGATAAAATAACTCCCAGCCTATGGATATACAATTTGACCTATGTTTTAGTTTTAGAGTTACTAACTTAAATAATATGTATAATATCCTGTTTTTTTTACTAAAAACATCTTGTTATTCTCTTGGTTGTAAAATTTACTTAATACTGTAAGTGCATTACATGACTTGGTTATAACTTGTTAATTAAAAACAGAGTCATAATTATTGGCCAAAAACCAACAAGTACAGAATAAGATGGGCTTGTTACTTTCTTAACCTTGGGGACTGATGCCAAGAATAAACTGGAATTGTTCTACAAAAATACTTCTGTAAAACTTGTCTCTGTATACCTTTGATGATTAAAACACCTTATCACTAAGAGTTAGAAACTGTAAACAATTTCTATTTTCTGATGTCATGTTATTGCTTAACCAATAAAAAAAAAGACACCAAAGCGGACAGGACAGAGATGCCTGCCTGGTGACCAAGAAAGAAACTTGAGGCTCTCTCATCTCACTCTTTTTTGCTGACACCGTCTCTCCTTCAGGGGACCCTGGACCTGCTGGGGCTGGACTCTGGCAATTGTTCATTAAAGCCACTGATTTGGGGTCTCTGTTTCTCTTAGTTGGGTGCAACAAATAAAGAGACAACACAAAACAGTGTATAAATTGCCACTTTATGAGAAATCATCAGGAAATGCCACAAGAGTTCAGGGAATAAAAAACAAATCGTGAATTCAAAACAGGTCCTAAAAGGTCATAAATCTGAATACTGATGTAAATTAGACAAAAGTTAAGATACAGAGATATTTTTGAAAGCCTAGGTAAGAGCTGAGTCACTAAAGCAGTTGTGTTTAAATCTTCTTCCCAGCCCTCTCCCTTTTCTAAATATACATTCAATAGCGGGCTTTCCACTTATTCAGTATAGTACCCAGAGAACATCTGATGTTATCTTAAAATAGAAGGAAGGAAAAAATTGTTGTTAGAAGTCTATCTCCAGAAAGAAAACTCACACAAGTTTCAAAAACACCACCAGCTATTTAAGGAGTAACTGTTGGTGTTTAGAAGGGAGCCATAAATAAATGGGGCGCCTGGGTGGCTCAGCCAGGCATCCGATTCTTGATTTCGGCGTGGATTCAAGCCCCAAATTGGGCTCTGAGCTGACAGTGTGGAGTCTGCTAGAGATTTTTTCTCTTTCTCTCGCTGCTCCTTTCACACACGCTCTCTCTCAATAAATGAACAAACTTTAAGAAGGAAGCCATAAATAGTTGAGATGTGTTTAAACTAGAAATCACCATTTTAACTGGCGGTAGAGCTTCTAGTGAGGGGAAAGCCAGTGCCCATCTGGTCAGTCCATGTGAAAGAATGAACCCTGGGTAGAGGTCATATCTATCATATCCACAGGCACAGGTGAACAAGCCAAGGATGACACAGAACACACAGGCCTAGATTCAAGTAATAGGAATGCTAGCTTATTGTTTAAAAGCATGTAAGAGTCCAGGGCAGGCCTCCCTGAGATGGGCCACTCTGACAAGAAGATTTTGAGCTGAAGGCAAGCGAGACCCTCAAGAGAAATTTTTGCCCATCCTTTAACTACATAGAACTCTAAAGTGGGGGATCTTTCCCAGAATAAGGAGATAAATTTTACCCCAGTGACCCATCTATGTGGCGAGGCAAACATCTAATTACTATACATCTGCTCTCCTTTCTGTCCTGTGAAGTGCATACCTCTCAAGTCCCAGACCCCTAGTCCTTTCTCCTGAGTTCAGAATGGCATATATACTTCCTTTTGCCTGTCTTTGGAATTTTAATGTCTGTGTGGATTCCCCATACAAACGCTACTAAATTTGATTTTCTCTGGTTAATCTGTCAATTGATTTCTTATTCTTAGTCCAGTTAGAGGACCTTTTGAGGGGTCACAATTCAGCCTGTAACAATAAGTAACCTCTAAAAAACCCTCACAGAATGTTAAACTTATGTAATAGGATGTTAAATTAGGAATCTTCCTGTTTCGATTCAATTCAGGGACAGGTATCATACTAAAGAGAGAGGAGGAAAATGGGGAGAACTGGCTTGAGGACTCCTGGGCTCTCACCCACTTAAGGAATACAAAAGGGTAAAAAGGGTGAAGAGTTGTTGCTGTGTCTCTGCCTCCAAGGGAATGGGGACAGTGGGGTGCTACCTTCTCACCAAGCAAGAGGGGCTTTTGATGGGGTCTCCTGGAGAACCTGAAACGTGTTTTCTGTGAAAGGCCAAGCGCTGATCCAAGTGACAAAAGATACTCAGTGGGACAGAAGAGGCTCTGCTATATTCCACTGGCAGCATGTATATTAAGCTCGGAACACTAAGGAAGTTAGCATGGCCCCTGTTACAAGGATGACGGCAAATTCATGAAGTATTCCATCCTTTCTATAGTTGATAACACTGTACTATATAATTGAAGTTTGCTGAGAGTAGAATTCAATGTTTTTAGATGTTCTCACACACACACACATACACACAAAGATAAATAGGTAAGGTGATGGGGTGTATTAATTAACTAGACGTGGGAATCCTTTTCACAGTGTATATGTATATTCAATCACAATGCACACTTCAAATATTTCATAATTTTGTCAGTCATAACTCCATAAAGCTGACAATGTTAAAAAGTGGCTTTGTTGTAATGACCTGTACTCCTAGAGTTTGTCAGAGCCAGGGATAAGTGAATGTTTCCCACAGACTGGAAGGAGGACCATGCAGGAGGGAACCAGTCCGAAACCTGTTTATGTCCAGCCCACAAGAGCCACGCGAGAGGGAGAGACTTCAAAGGCCAAAAACCTGTATGGAATGGATCACTTAAAAAAAAAATCAGGCTGAGGTAGAGTGGGGTACCAGAAAAAAATTAATTGCCCATATTATGAGGCTACAGGGGAAGAAGAAAAAAATCAGCTTTATTTAAAGTTTATTTGTTTATATAATCTCTACACCTAATACGGGGCTGGAATATGACCCTCAAGATCAGAAGTCACATACTCCTCCAACTGAGCTGGCTGGTGTCCCAAGAAAGTCAGCTTTAAATATCTTGCAGGCCCAGAGAGCACAAGCCTATCCAGTCAAATAAGAACTCTGATTTTTTTACCTTCTAGTAAAAGAAATCTTTCCTCCTACCCTATTAACCCAAAAGTCTGAAGCAATGGCTAGTGGGGCAAGGAACAGCATCTGGGAACCAGAGAGAGTGACTATATCCTCCCATCCAATCCCAGATCGCTCGCTGCCATTAATTAGGAAGGAGGGGAGCCACCTGCAATGAGCCATCACTTTGGGAGTAGTGAAGAAGTGTGTGTTAGGATAGGTTGTGGGGCAATAACAACACAAAAACCTCAGTTCCTTACCACACAGAAAGTTTACTTTTCATTCACACAAAGTCCAATATGGGTTCAGATGGCTCTCCCGGGCAGCTGTCTTCCACATACGGGCTCAGTGTTCCAGGCTGCTTTGATATTGTGTCATCTCCATGCCAATATGATGCTTCAGGGTTTACTCCAGCAGTAGGAAAGCCTAGCGACACCTGTGTGACTGTTCATAACTACACTGGCCTGGAAGCAGCCACATCATCTCCAGACACAGTCCACAGTCTACTGGTCAGAACAGCAAAGCTTGTCCAAATACAAGAAGCAGAGAAGAGCTAAAAATATTGGTGATACTAGTAATGTCCATTTAGAAGTCTCACCACAGAATTAATACTGAAATTGTGACTAATATATGACTAGACACTTATATTTGCAGAAATGGAACTGACTCTGACTTCAGCTCAGGTCATGATCTAACAGTTCATGACTTCGAGTCCCACATCGGGCTCTGTGCTGACAGCTCACAGCCTGAAGCATGCTTTGGATTTCTTGTCTCTGTCTGTCTCTCTCTCAAAAATAAATAAACATTAGAAAAAGTTTTTTTTTAAATAAAAGACTGGCTTTTACCTGAGAGTAAGCAAAAAGTCATAGATTCATCAGCATTTTCACCAGTGGCAAGAAAGATTACCACTGAATAAATCTGAAAGGGGCCACAAGAAAGAAAAATAATGTTCTATTTACCACCCTTGCATCATGTCTCTTCCACATGCCAATCACATCTTTAGAAGGGACCACAGAAATCAAGTTTAACTCCATTTTCATAATAAAACCTTTAATTTTTCACTAGTTTAAAGACTATCATTCTATTTCCCTCACTCAGTAAATATGTGAGGCTAGAATATAATTTATTTTAGTTTTTAAACTTCTATAAGGCAAGGTCTGTTTTCAACTGGCTTTAATAGCAAACAGTAGAATACATATTTATAGATGGGCCTTAAATTTTAAAGTCAGTTTTCAACAGTGTGGAGGTGCCTCAAAAAATTAAAAATAGAATTATCCTACAATCCCACAAGTGCACTATGAGGGATTTATCCAAAGGATACAGAAGTGCTGATTCGAAGGGGCACATGTAGCCCAATGTTTGTAACAGTGCTATCAACAATAGACAAATTATGGAAAGAGCCCAAATGCCCATGACCTGATGAATGGATAAAGAATACGTGGTAGATATATACAATGGAGTATTACTTGGTGCTGAAAAACAATGAAATCTTCCCATTTGCAACAACATGAATGGAACTGGAGAGTATTATGCTAAGTGAAGTAAATCAGAGAAAGACAAATATTATATGATTTCACTTGTGTGGAATTTAAGAAATAAAACAGATGAATATATGGGAAGAGAAACAAAAATAATATAAAAATAGAGAAGACAAACCATGAGACTCTTTCTTTTTTTAATATTTATTTTTTTTTAATTTTTAACATTTATTCATTTTTGAGAGAAAGAGACACACACACACACACACACACACACACACACACACACACACGAGTGGGGGAGGGGCAGAGAGAGGGGGAGACAGAATCCAAAGTAGGCTTTAGGCTCTGAGCTGTCAGCACAAAGCCTGATGCAGGGCTTGAACTCACAAGCTCTGAGATCATGACCTAAGCCGAAGTTGGACACTTAACCAACTGAGCCACCCAGGGAGACTCTTAAATACAGAGAACTGAGGGTTGCTAAAGGGGTATTGGGTGGGGGGATGGTCTAAATGGGGCGAGGGGCATTAAGGACACTCATTGGGAGGAGCACTGGGTGTTCTGTGCAAGTGATGAATCACGACATTGTATTCCTGAAAAATAATATATATATAGTCAGCTTTCTAAAACAACTTCAAAAGCACAAATTACACATATGGAATTTTGATAATTTGATAAGTTGGATGATTTGCTATCAATAAATTAAGTGCATTACATTTTCTGTTCTAAACGACACTAAATACACTTTCTGGACTAGTTTCTGGAATTAATACAATAGAACACCAAATTCTAAGTTATTGTACTGAGAGATCAATGTAGTTTTGGACAGCCAAATGCAAAATTTAATAAAAACAAATAAAACCTACATTTTTGGCTAACCTATCTAAGAAGAATGATGACTAAAGAGGAACAGTGGGGAAAATGGAGATTCTGAGATTCTCAAAACTGTAGGGAAGTTCCGTGGCCGATAACTGTAAGACAGGAAAGCTAGCATTCATTCAGAAATAACTAGGAAAACCTTTGCAAGATTTCTCCTAATATAATCCAGAAAGAATAAGTTGAATTCTTATAAAACAGCATATGCATATAAAACATATATGCACAGGATTAAAATGTTTTTACTAAAATAACTGTCATTTGAAAGTGACTGCATCTTGTATTCAGAAAATAGAAAGTTTCATTGGTGCTGTCATTTTTAAATTCTCCTCTTTAAAAACCACATTTAGCACTTAAATTTGTATACTGCTGTTGTTTTTAATCATTAACACTACCTTTATTTAATTTCAAGCACTGGGTTTTACTTTACTTATTTTTAAATGTTTATTTATTTTTGAGAGGGGGAGGGACAGAGAGAGAGGGGGGAGAGAGAGAGAGAGGGAATGAGAGAGAGAGGGAATGAGAGAGAGAGAGAGAGAGAGAGAGAGAGAGAGAGAGAGAGAGAGAGAGAGATCATGAGTGGGGGAGGGGCAGAGAGAGAGAGGCAGGCACAGAATCTGAAGCAGGCTCAGTCTCTGAGCTGCCAGCACAGAGCCTGATGTGGGGCTTGAACTAGTGAACTGTAAGATCATGACCTGAGCCAAAGTTGGATGCTTAACCAACTGAGCCACCCAAGCACCCTATGGGTTTTACTTTTATGAGGCAAAAATCACAGTTCATACTATTTCCCTAAAATTTGATTAGATTCCTTAACTTACGATGCTTTGACTTATAATTCTCTTGACTTTACGATGGTGAGAAAATGATATGCATTTAGTAGAAACTATACTTAGAATTTTGATCTTTTCCTGGACTATTAATGTGTGGTACAATACTCCTTCCTGATGCTGGGCAATGGCAGTGGCCACAGCTCCCAGTCAGCCATGTAGTCATAAGGGTTAACAACTGTTACACTGACAACCATTCTGTACCTTACAACTATCTTGTTTTTCACTTTCAGTAAATTATATTAGATATTCAACACTTCACTATTAAAAAAAGGCTTTGTGTTAGATAATTTTGCCCAATGGTAAGCCAATGTAAGTGTTCTGAGCATGTTTAAGGCACGTTAGGCTAAGCTATGATGTTTGGTAGCTGTATTAAATGCATTACAGACTTACTGTAGTTTCAATTTAACAATGGGTTTATAGGAACATAATCCCACTGTAAATCAAAGAACACATGTATTGGTAATGGTTTTATATTTATGCTAAATTAATATGAAAGTAAGTGCTGTCTGAAAAGAATAAAATATGGAAGCAATGACCATGTATAAAAATAAACCAAGTAAAAAACAATAAAGCTGTCATGTGTCATTCACTTTAAAAAGTTGTATGGGGGTGCCTGGGTGGCTCAGGCTAAGCATCCCACTTCACCGGCTTCAGCTCAGCTCGTGATCTTGCAGTTCGTGAGTTCAAGCCCTGCGATGGGCTCTGTGGTGATGGCTCAGAGCCTGGGACCTGCCTTCAGATTCTGGTCACCATCTTTCTTCCCCTCCCCTGTTCGAGTTCTCTCTCCCTTTCTCTCAAGAAAAAAAAAAGTTGTGGGATGCTTGGGTGGCTCTGTCAGTTAAGTGTTTGATTTTAGCCCCAGTCATGATCTCATTCATGAATTTGAGCCTCACAGGGCCTCTGTGTGACAACTGGGTGCCTGGAGCCTCCTGTGGATTCTGTTTCCCTCTCTGTGCCCCTCCCCCACAAATGCTGTATGTCTCTCTCTCAAAATAAACATTAAAAAATTAAAAAAAAAAGTTGTATGAAAGATAAATATGTTTACATTTTGCTCCCTCAGAGGGTCAGCCCTCAAAGCCTAAACATTGTGTTGGAGTGGGTTTCTTTGCTTGGTAGAAAACTAGTAATAAATACTTAAGCTTTGTTCTAGAATCTTTTTTTATTAAGAGTGACCAAAGAGGCCACAGAACAAAAAGGTCCTATATGAGCAGGCATGTTTCATTAGAATAGTGAATTAAAACTGAGTAGCACGTGATAAGTGGTGGTCAGTAGCAATGAGGACTTGAAACTTGTAAGAACTTAAGAGACACTGGGGAAATTCATTCTATAAAACAATTCATCCCCAATACTAATTCATTTGGGCAAAATTCTACTGCTTGTGTATCAACTTCTATACACGTGCTTGACAACCTTCATCTTTTCAATCCATTTTATAAAAATGACAAGCCACCTTTACTGGGGACAATTAAAGTAGTTTTTAAAAATGAAGGCTTAGGAGAGATAAAGATGAGAGAAAAGAATACAATTGGTTAAAAATTATGCCCTACGCGAGTTCATAAGGGAAAAATAACTGTAGGATATGAGAGAGGCTGTTAGTCTGTATTTTGGTATAATAATTACAACTACTACTTATTAAGCAGCTACCATGAGTTGGATATTATTAAGTTACATTTAACTGTTTTCATACATACTTCTGACACTAAATATATGAGGTTTTTCCTCATACCAACAATTTTCCAACTCTTCCAACAATTCAATACAATTCTGATCCTATATAGAGTTGGTATCTGATCCTATGAGATAAGGACTTAGTCTACAAGTCTATCCCCATTTCAGATGCCAGTCACGAGGCCCAGGTTGCCATCTATACTTCTGATGGCATGCTTCTAAATTTGAGGATTTTACAACCGCCTCTTCAGGTTCCGTAATTTGCAAGAATAACCCACAGAACTCAGGAGAGTGCTTTACTTACTATTACAATTTAAATACAAAGAATACAACTCAGAACAGCCAAATGAAAGTGAAGCATAGGGCAAAATATGGAACACCTCAAGTTATTCATGAACATGGAAGCTCTCCTGTAGAGGTCTTTTTAGACATCTGGTATGTACGTAAGATTGATTAAATAAATTATTGACCAGCAATTCTAGACCCTTCTCCTCACAGAAGGGGTAGGGGGTTGAAAATTCTAATCTTCTAATCAGGTCTTGATTATTCAGTCAACCAGCCCACATCTTGAAACCATCTTGGGGCCCCCAGCTACCAGTCCACCTCATTAGCATAGAAAAAACACTGTTAAAGCTTCCTAGAGTCCAAGTGTTTTAGACGTTGTGTGGCAGGAACCAGGGACAAACACCAAATACATGATTTCTTACTGTATCACAGATACAACAAATAAGAAAAATCTAAGAAACTGTTGTAGTCAAGATGAGATAAGGATATGATCACTAAATGTATGTGGTGCCCTGGATGGAACTCCAGGACAGAGAAGGACATTAGGTAAAAACAAAGGAAATCTGAACAAAGTATGGATATTTAAAGATGTATGAATATTTGTTCATTAATTTCAACAAATGTACCATACTAATGTAAAATGTTAGTAATAGGGGAAACTGGTTGGGAGTTTACTTATTGGCTCAGTTACTTTGTTAATTTAAAATTATTCTAAAATAAAAACTTAGTAATGGAAATATATTGATATGAAAAATGGGATCTCTAATCTCTGAACATCTTAAGCATGTCTTCTGATAGGCTTCCTCTATATATTTATCTCGGGACCTTTCAGCTGTAGCAGTTTCAGCCCTCCAGCCACTTCTCTGTGTCTTTTAATTAAAAACTCTTAAGGCAATGCATAATCTAAGCCCAGTGCCAGAAGTCATTTCATTTATTTATTTATTTATTTGTTTGTTTATTTATTTATTTTTGAGAGACAGAGAAAGACAGCACAAGCAGGGGAGGGTCTGAGAGAGAGGGAGACACAGAATCCGAAACAGGCTCCAGGCTCTGAGCTAGCTGTCAGCACAGAGCCCGATGCGGGGCTCAAACCCACAAACCATGAGACCATGACCTGATCCAAAGCTGGGCACTCCAGGTGCCCCTAGAAGTCATTTGTTTACCGATCAGCTAAAAGGCCCACCTTGCTTATATAGTTACCACTGGTTCCACTATTTGTGACCAGTTTAAGCTAGGTCCACTAGACATTCATAGGTTTGTACAAATTCTCTCGGGTGGGGGTTTGAGGGATGGGGTAGGGGATAGGCAGAACACAACCCCTAAAACACAGCTATTACAAAGAGATAAAACTAAGATTTGAATCCCAATTTTCAGACTCCCAATCAAATGTTTATTCTACTTGAAAAAGTAACCTATTAAAATTACAAATTAAAAACAGAGAGCTCTTTCAATTTTTTCCTTTTAAAAGCTACTAGCAGGCTGCACATATATCATAATCTGAATTGATATAACATATTATGTGTACATGTGTATATGTAAAGACTGATTTCTATATTACAAATCATAGGTAAAGTAAAGTTGTTCTGCCTGATGGGCTTTTATTATTTTTCACAAAGACGGCAAACTGTTCTTAGGACGGTATCACTGTGGGATTTTATGAAAGCATTGATTTTTAACTCTACTTGATGTAGAGAAGTGATATAACAGACCAATTCATGGTTTAAGTACACACAGTAAGGTATGGCAGTTAGTTTCCCTCCCCCACCACATATGGGTTATAAATTTTTGGTTTGGAGCAAAAGAAAGCCACCAAAGTTCTCTAAGTAGGACAGCAACAATAAACAAAATGAAATTTCCGAAATAAAAATATTTGCTGAGTATAGAAATGAAGAAAAAAATAGGGGTTCCTGGGTGGCTCAGTTGGTTAAACGTCCGACTTTGGCTCAGGTCATGATCTTGTGGTTCATGAGTTCTAGCCCTGCAGCAGGCTCTGTGCTGACAGCTCAGAGCCTGGAGCCCACTTTGGATTCTGCGTCTCCCTCTCTCTCTGCTCCTCTCCCGCTCACACTGTGTGTGTCTCTCTCTCAAAAATAAACAAACATTAAAAATAATTTAACTATAGCAATAAACAAAACCTAGGAATATTACTGGCCATATAAGACACGGGAGTTGACATTTCTTATAATGTTATGGAAAAATATTTCTGAATTCAATCTGGGGCCAACAGGAACCAACTAGATAGTTTCTTTGATCAATTAGAACATGTAACAGAGGCTGAAGTATTCCAAGTATATGAACCTAAAAAGATCTTACTTAGGGTGGTAGACTGTCAACTTACTTTTCATGAATATTTAGCCCCAGATGCTCATGTGCGCAGCACATTATTGGGAGTAAACATGGGATTATGCACTCCAGTAAGCACATTAAAATGCAGCTCAGTGGGTTTTAAATAAAAACAACAAGAAAACATCCCCAACTTTGAAGCGAATTACTTATAATGTACCTTAAGTAGGATTCTTGAAACACTCTTACAATAAAATTGTAAATAAATTTCTAAAATGTTACACGAGGGTTGAGGGGAAAAAACGAAGACAAAGATACTTCCTGGCAGTTTGAGACAATAAGAAATAACATTCAAATACAAAATAAACTATTCTGAACTCCAACTGGGTTAACTGGCATTTTTTCAACCACTTAGAAGTTAAACCTTTTCACAACCTAAGTCATTCTAGCCAGGGTGCAGAAACAACTCTGTCCGAATAGGGTCAGTCACAACGGTTTGGTGCAGGAATTAGGGAGCAACCAGTCTAAAATGTTCAGTTTATTTCTTGAGAAACGGGTTTTGCTGCAGGAGGTGGCTTGTTTCTGAATCACCTATTTGCTGCCTTTCTATTTCAAATGGAGACATAACAAAGGCCAGAGGAGCGACACTATGGAGGGTCCAGACCAGGTCACTGGCCCTCGGGTCACCACTCAAGGGGTGACTGGGTCCCCAGTATGCCCCATGCATTCCAGCAGCACCAGCGCGGGAAGGTAAGGCCAGACGGAACACGCTGCGGCCCATCGAGCGCTCAGGCGCGTCAAGCCGCGCACTCACCATCTCAATGATCTTGGTCTTCCGCCCCGTCTTCCTCTTCAAGGTGAATATGTACTGGGCCAGTACCACTCCCGCCGCCAGGGCGCACACACTGGCGCTCGCCACCGCGCCCATCCTCGCCACGGCCGCCCGGTCCATGAACGGGTTGTCTTGCTTCACCCGGCCGGTAAAGAAGAGGTCGCTGGGCTGCTGTGGTCCGCAGAAAAGCCTAGACGCTCCGCCACCCGCTCACGGCAGGAGCCCCGCCCCGGCAGCCCTCCGGACTGAGCTCCGCCCCCACGGGAAGCCCCGCCCCCGAGCGGATACTGGGATGGGTAGGCTGGAAGGGGCGTGGCCTGCTTCCTCAGCAGAGGCGCAGGGCAGGTTTTCCTTAGAGCCTTCGTTTGAGGAATTATCCAAAGATGAAACAGGGAATGGTATTAATTATCTCTATGCTAATGAGGACCACTAAGTGGTTCACTCCAGCCCCGTCCAGGAAAAATCTGATTCCAACCACGACCCAAGCAGAAAAAGACTTCCGCCTTCCATCCTCCTCAGCCCTTCTGGACTACAGTTCCCAGAAGGCTTCAGTAGTGGTACGTGCTCTGACAAACTGCTGAGCAGCAAAAGAAACAGATAAAGGCCGCCTATAGGGGCGCCTGGGTGGCTCAGTCATTTGAGCATCCGACTTTTGATTTTGGCTCAACTCATAATCCCAGGGCTGTGGGATGGAGCCCTGCTTCAGCCTCAACGCTGAGCCTGGAGCCTGCTTAAGATTCTCTCTCTCTCTCCCTCTGCCCCTCCTCTCCTGCCTGCACTCTCTCTCCCTCTCTCTCTCTCTCCACAACAACAAACTCAATTTTTAAAATGGGATAAAAGACTGAAAAGATGCTCAACATCACTAACCATCAGGGAAATGCAAATCAAAACAATGAGGTACTACTTCACACACATTAGGCTAAACATTTTTTTAATGACAATTACAAGTGTTAGTGAGGATGTGAAGAAATAGGAACTCTTGTACATGTTGTTGGAAAAGTAAAGAGGTGCACTACTATGGTAAACCGTAGAAATTCCTCAAAAATTGAAAATAGAAAATAAAGAATAGAATTACCATATGCTTTAGCAATGCAGGTATATATGCAAAAGAATTAAAAGCAGGCAAAGAAATATCAGCACTCCCATGTTCATTGCAGCACTATTCAGAATAGCCAAAATGTCCATCAATAGGTGAATTAACAAAGAAAATGTGGTGTGTGTGTGTGTGTGTGTGTGTGTGTATTTATATATATATATATAATGGTATACTATTCAGCCTTTAAAAAGAAGGACATTCTGCAGTATTCAACAACACTAGTGGACCTTGGGCACATATGCTAAGTGAAATAATCCAGTCACAAAAAGACAAATACTTCATTATTCTACTTAAATGAGATAGTCAAACTGTTAGAAAGTAGAATGGTGGTTGTGGGGGTTAGTGAAAGTGGAAGAGGGGCAATTGTTCGATTGATCATTGAGTTTCAGTTTTGCAAGATGACAAAGGTTCTAGAGACCTTACACAAATAACCATGTGCATATAGTTAACACTACTGTATATTTTAATATGGCTACATTGGTAAATTCTATGTGTTTCATACAATTAAAAAAATAGTGCAATGACAACAGAGTAATGATGGTTTGAAGTTAGGCAGTGTCCCTTCCACCTCTGCTGTTTTTTTCTGCTACATCCTATTCACTGCCTGTTCAGTATTTCCTCCTCTTTGTAAGCATCAGGACTGGTTCTTGCCTGCCTGGTCTCTTGCAAGGGATTGGTGCAATATCCTCTGCTGATCTCTAGGATTGACAACGGAAGGGATGCACAGAAGTTTTTTGGAGCTGGTGGTGCTGCCTGGTGAAGCTCTCTTTTTTCCTGGAATGTGGAACAAATTGGAGCAGGGGAACAAAGAAGGAGTAGTGAAGCAACAGGTTGCTTTTCTCTCTGCCCTCCATTCTTGACCTGGGACCCTGGCAGGAGTTCTTAAAGGGGAATTTGTGGAAAGGGTATTCTTAGAAATGTAAAGCAGGGCCCACCTGATCAGGAATCTGGTAAGAAAGAAAGTCTGGAATTAAGCATCAGGTACATGAGTGCCCTTTCTGTGTCTTGGTTTGTGGGCAAGATTGATTCTTTGATGCCATAAAATGATTTGAGGGATACAGAGTGATCAGTTTCTTAGGAAGGATGTTTGTCTTTTTGTTCATTTTAATATAAGGACAATATATGTGAGATTCTGTGAATATATCTGAGAAAAAGATGACACCAATTTTAAAGTATTCCATTGAGGAATGTCATGTGGTGCTTGAGCATCTTTCCTGTGACCTACACTTCAACAAGTCCCCAGCAGCTGGTAAAGCAAATTTCAGTCTGTGATTGAAGTTGGATGTATGCACTAATACCTCATGATTCCTTCTTGCAACAGGATTATTCCTTCTAATTCCCTCTACTTTGTGGGCCACAGCAGTTTAGATTGATTTAGCTGATTTTAAGACCAAGATTAAGAAAATAAATTACTAATTTCTTAATCACACAAAATTTGTGTACAAAGGGAAAATGTTTTGTGTTTGCTTTGTTTGAACCAAATGATCTTTATTACTCCTGTTGAAGACAAGAATATTCAGAAACCGTCAGTAAGGTCTTTCAGTTTTGCTATCAGTTCTATTTTGAAGCCAAAAGGGAAATTTATGTTGTGATTTTTAATTTTAAAATTGTTATTATTTTTAATTAAGTAAGCTCTACAACCAATATGGGGCTTGAACTCACACCCCCAGGATCAAGACTCACATTCTCTTCTGACTGAGCCAGCCAGGCACCCCTACATTGTGATTTTTAAATCTACCAATTTCTTCTTAAGTGTAGTTTTATTTAGTTACTTAGTTATTAATTTATTTTATTTATTTATAAGTTATTTATTTTTGACAGAGAGAGAGAGAGAGAGAGAGAGAGAGAGAGAGAGAGAGAGCGCGTGCACAAGCGAGCTGGGTAGGGGCAGAGAGAGAGGGAGACAGAGAATCCGAAGCAGGCTCCAGCTTCTGAGCTGTCAGCCCAGAGGCTGATTCAGGGCTAAAACCCATGAACTGTGAGATCATGACCTGAGCTGAAGTCAGATGCCCAAACAACTGAGCCACCTAGGTGACCCTAAATTTACCAATTTCTTAAAAAAGGAAACTAATGGTATGAAATCTTTCCACAAATGAGATTTTGTTGTTTCTACAATTACCACTGTAGTTTTTGATTGGGTTAGATAATGAGTTTCCTATATCTGAATGAAACCAAAAGTAACTTAACTATCCACCAAAAAAGTAATTTGGTAGCCTGATGGAATATAGATAATGATATAAATAGGATAAATAGGAAGGTTGACTTAAAATTTCATGTCCCTTGCCAACTTTTTTTTAAGTTCCACTAATTTCTGCCTTGTCTTACCTTTTTTTCTAATGGCTTCATTATGTATGACTCTTTGTATCTACCCTGGCTAATGTTATGGAATATATTTGAACTGGAAGTTTGGTTGCTGCAAGATTCTTGAACATTGGTTGGAATGGGTTTGGTAATTCTATTTCAGTTTTAAGTTACACTAAAAGAGCCCAAGTGATTTGAAGCAGGCCCAGGGAAAATATGAGAATTTCAACATTGTTTCTGGGTTATCAGAGGATTCAGAGTGACCTATGTTATATTTCAGGCTGGAAAGTTGGGGAACATTCTGATCTTGGTGGCAAGGGAATGATGTATCTTTGGTGGTCCAATAATCACATATTACAATGTTCCTATGCATGTGGAGTACACAAATGACAATATGTGACATTTATTAAATACTGTTACTTCTCTTTCAAGTTTAAGAAGATCAATAAAGGTGTATTTTTAAAGTATTTTTAAAGTTTATTTACTTTGAGAGAGAGAGCAGGAAAGAGGCAGAGAGAGAAAGAGAAGGAGAGGGAGAGAAGGAGAGGAAGAGGGAGGACTCCAAGCAGGCTCTGCTGCTGTCAGTGCAGAGCCCAATGTGGGGCTTGATCCCACAAACTGTGAGATCATGACCTCAGGTGAAATCAAGAGTGGGATGCTTAACTGACTGAGCCACCTAGGCTCCTCACTAAAGGTGTATTTAAGGGTCTACTGCATTTGTTTATAACACACTGCCAGATCTAAAAGTTTAATCATCTGCTGATCTGTATGTTGTTATATAACACAGTTAGCAATAATGAACAATGTAAATGTTATTCAGAAACTCTTCCATATATGTTCATATTCATTTCATATTTATTTATCTATGTATTTTTTCTTCAGTTCCACTTCTTAGCATAAAGAGAAGACATTGGTTGGAAGTATCTTGGAAGTAAAAACTTCCTTCTTGACTTCATTTTTTTTTCATTTCTTTACAGTTTTTTAAATTTTCATTTTGAAATAATTTTAGATTCCCAAAGAAGTTGCAGACATAGTATATAGAATTCTCTTGTGCCTTTCACACAGGCTTTCCCCAGTGATACCATCTTACAACTGTATCTTATAATCATAGCACAATTACAAAGTAAGTTAACACTGGTACAATATAGAAACTCAACTACACATCTTACTTGGATCTCATGTTTTCACAAGCACTTTCTTTTGTTGTTGGTATACAGTTCTAAGAAATTTTGTTAGGTGAAATCACCATCAGTATTAGGATCCAGCACCAGGATCCATCGCCATCCCAAAGAAGTTCCCTTCTATGACCGCTTTATAGTCCCATCCTCACCCCAAAATTAACCCCTGGAACTCATTGATGTATTCAGTGTAGTGTCCTTATTTAGGGTTCATCTAAGTTCTGGGTATCAATGCTTCATCTTTTCATTTGCTGATTTGTATTCTATGATATGGATATGCCAGTTTCACCATATACCTGTTACACATTGAAGGACATTTGGGTTTTTTCTTTTTTTTCCCCTTATATGTTGCTTTCGAAAAACCATGAAAAGGACATGGCATCAAGAATTAACATTCATTGGGTACGTAACAGTGCCAGGTTGAATAGTTTTACTGAACTCAATCTCCAGCCCTACGTTTTCTTCCCTCCATGGAGGCTGAGGGGTGGGACGGAAAATTCCAACTCTCTAATTACCAATTTGGTCTTTCTAGTGACTAGCCTTCATCTGTACTATCTAGAGGCTCTATCTTGAGCCACTTTATTAGCATATACTTTTTGTGTGGCTCAAAGGGGCTTGTTAATGAATTACAAAAACCATTCCTTTCACTAAGGAAATAACCAGAGTGGTTAGGAGTTCTGTGCCAGAAACCAGAGACAATTACAACATGTATGTTTTTCTTATACCGCAGGCCATGGATCTCTAACAAGAGATTATAAAAATTAAAAGATACTAACATATTACTAGACTCCATTCAATAATTAATAATTAGTCCATCTTATTATCCTTTCATTATCCTTTCATATGAAAATGTCTCCCAAGGTGAGGCTTCTCAGGCTTACAGGCATGTATTCCGGATCTTAAGTGTTGTAAAACCAGAAATGGCTTCATCTTTTCAGGCAACTAGTATGTATAATGCAGCTAAGAGACAAAGTTATCTTCTATGCTGATCTTCTTTCCAGGGATTAATGTAATATTGGATTTCCCTCATTTACATTTACTCATTTATCCTCAGCTACTATTCCTCCTTTTCTTCATTTATACCTAAACTTTTCCACCTTCTGAAAGTTAGGTTGGGTCACTGTGCCAGTCTGTACTGCAGGCAGCAATACTAGTTTGGTAGGTACCTCCCCATCAGTCCATCCCCATTCACACCATAGGGTATGAAGCCACGTTGACTCCTCCAGCCAAGGTAGTAGTTTACTAGGTGACTGACTAACTAAACCTTTCTCTCTATATCTACAGATTATACATTCTTTCCTTAAAAAAAGAACAGAGACCCTTCTGGTGTAGAATCACCATACCCGGTTGCACCACTCCTCGACAACAAGGAACCAGACAGACTCCTTTGCACAACCTCTGAACATCATGATAACATCTGTAGCTGCTACCACAAGTCTGCACATAATCAAGAAATGTTACAGACCACTGCATTCCCTTAACTGATTAACTGCCCTAAACCCTTTAAAAAATCTCTGGGCCAGGCAGAAACCTCAGAGTTGGCCTTTGGAAAAGTCTGCCTTCTCTCCAGGTGGCCAGACTCCTGAATAAAGCTCATATTCCTTTCCAATCAAAGCTAGTCTCTTGAGTATTGGCTTTCTGAGTGAAGGGCAGCTGAAATTGGGTTTCAGTAACAGGTAGGGTTACATAGGTACAGAACCAGTGGACTATTTTTACCTCCAGGAAATATAGCTGCATTCATTGTTAACCCTAATTTTGCCAGACAGAATGAAAGCACAATCCTCCCCTATCAGACCCTTAAGGAATTCTAACAAAATTAAAAAAAATTTTTTTAATGTTTTATTTATTTTTGAGAGAGAGAGGGGAGGGGGGGAGGGAGAGAGAGAGGGGAGGGGGGGAGGGAGAGAGAGAGAGAGAGAGGGAAAGCATGGGGGAGGGGCAAAATGAGAGGGGAAAACACAGAATCTGAAGTAGGCTCCAGGCTCTGACTGTCAGCACAGAGCCCAAAGTGGGGCTTGAACCTGTGAACCATGAGATCGCGACCTAAGCCAAAGTTGGAGGCCTAACCGCCGAGCCACTCTAGCACCCCAATAATTAAAAAATATAGTTACAGTCTCTTGGCTTGGGAAAAACTGCATAGTCCTACTAGCATCCTCCCTCAGATGCTCATAGCCAGATCCATGAGAAAAATAAAGGAATCTATCTAGGAGGGGTACTCCCCCTTCATGTTGAATGTAAGCACACACTCATGCCTATCTTCCTTAATACCCCCTAATTTAAACAACAACATTTCAATTGCTAATTCCAATTCTCTATTATTTGTTTGTTTAGTAAGTAAGTAAGCCTCAACGTTGGGCTTGAACTCATGTCCCAGAGATCAAGTGTTGCATGCTCTACTAACTGGGCCAGGCAGGCGCCCCTCTCTTTGCCTATTTTAGAGACTATGGGCTGTAAAGTATTTTCTTCGGTCTGAATAAATATGATTTAGTGGTCCAAATTTGGTGTAATATCCTCTGTTCAGATCCTCTTAAAGTGCTCTGATACATTTGCTTTGAACACTAGTTAAGCCCCAAAGCAGTGTCCATTCTTATCAAGACCCATTGGTAGAACCCTGGGGTACTGGTCTGACTTGTCAGCCATGTTCAAGGTCTTCCCACTGGGAATCTGCCACATAGCTATCCACAGTCTCTGACTCTTGGTTGGCAAACAGAACAGCTCTTATTGACATTTTGTACCTCAGAGGACATGAAGAAATAGATCTACATTTAGCCCATCTCTGCACTGCTGCAGTCACCTCAACATCCACTCATTTAATTGACCCAGGTGGCCACCACAAACAAACACACAAGGATATCCATTTGCCAATTTCAATTACTTTCAGAATTTGTAATCCTCTGGTTTCAATAACTTTTCGGTTTTGCCCTCCCTCAGCGTGCACTACTTTCTTGGTGAGCAGAGGTTTTAGAAGTAATTTCTAGAGGTGCCTGGGTGGCTCAGTTGGTTAGGCATCCGACTTCGGCTCAGATCATGATCTGTGAGTTCAAGCCTGCCTCAGATTCTGTGTCTCCCTTTTTCTCTGCCCTTCCCCTGCTAGCGCTCTGTCTCTCTAGCTCTCAAAAATAAATAAACATTAAAAAAAGTAATTTCTGTTGTTCCAAAATAATTATTCTTTTTAGGGATGACTTTAAGCCTATGGACTAAGCTGGGACCAACTAATATTTGAGCTTGGTCCAGCATCAAGGTCCAATCCAGCATTCTCTTTTATTTTCACTTCAGCTATTGCATCAGACAACAACCAAGATATTGTATATTTCACATTTTTTCTTATTAGTTTGCATTTCCTTATGCATCAAGTAAGCCAACTCCCTGGGAATTGAGTCCATCTCTAAATTCCACTGGTATCTTTTAGTTTAGCAGGGCAGCTAATTCATGAGGTCAGTGAGGAATCATAGATAGCTCATCACTGCCTTTATATGCATTCTCTTCCCAAACTGTAGGTTTGCCTAAATGAAAGAAGTTCTACTGAACCTCACCGTTTTTTAACACCAAATGTATATTTTTATTTTTTTAAGTTTATTTATTTGAGAAAGAGAGAGCGGAATGGAGGAGGGGCAGAGAGAGAGGGAGAGAGAAAGAATTCCAAAGAGTGTGGAGCCTTGTGGAGCCCGATGTGCACCCCGTGTGGCGCCTTGAGGAGCCCGATGCAGGGCTCAAAACCATTAACTATGAGATTGCAACCTGAGCCAAAACCTAGAATTAGATGCTTAACTGAGCCATCATGCACGCCCCTCCCCCAAATATATATATTTAAAACAACAACCAATTCTCTAGCACCAACTAGGTTCAACTGGGTTGGACAATTCAATTCTGAAAACACCCAGAGTTAGTGCAGACCCCGTAAGAGTGCCCTGACTTCAGATGCCAGGTTTGAATGGGGTGGCCAGGCCACCAAACTTCTGCCCAGCCAACTACCAATTTGGGAGTTCCTACCACCACCTCTACAGGTCTGCAAATTCACTATAATTCACAGATCTCAGTAAAGCACTCTATTCATACTTACCAGTTTATTATAAAGGAAAACAGCCAAATGAAAGACAGGGCTAAGAAAAAGCATGGGGTTTGAGGATGGCACAGAGTGTCCATGCCCTCTCTTGATGCGTCACCTTCCCACCATATCAGTATATAGACAAATAGTCCATTTTTCTTCATCCCATTTCTCTGGCCTATTATGGAGAGAGTCAAATTCAGTGGGAAAAGGATATACCAACCCAAAGCTCTCCCAACCTCCTGGTTCAAACTTGTTTTTTGTTTTTTTTCCCCCCACTCAATCTTCAGCAATCTTCCCCTGCCCCCCTCCCCAGGGATGTGGAAAGGGAAACTTAATGCTCGAACCCTCTAATCTTGTTAGGTCTTTCTGGTGACTAGTTTTCACCCTGTAGTTGTCTAAGGACCTCACTCTTCTCTAGAGAGTGGTATAGGTTTGTGTTGCTTCTTACGTATTAGTTTGCTGGAATTCAAAGAAAAATATGAAGTTTGGCTTAATTCGTTAAAAACCTAAATCTGGTGAGGGTAGAGCTAGTAAAAAAAATTTGAGTCAAGACATTTTATGTCTAATAATAACATACAAGAATAATCATATTCCTTTTTGTTGGAAATGAAAGCTAATCATATCAGAAAACATGATTTATGCTGGCTTACTAGATGGCTATACAGTTGTTTCTTTTTCATATTATGGTACTGAAAACAACACACAACACATTATATTAATTGCTTCTGCATTAGTTTGCTAGGGCTGCCATAATGAATACTACAGACTCAGCAGTTTAAATAATAATAATTTATTTCCTCATAGTTCTGGCTTCTATAGATCCAAGATCAAAGTTTTGGTAGGTTTGGTTTCTTTTGTGGTCTCTCCATGACCTGCAGATGGGTCCCTTCTCACCATGTCCTCACATTGTCTTTCTACCTACACATGTCTGGGTCTTTATTAGGTCACCAGTTATACTGAATTAAGGTCCACCCAAATAATTTCATTTTACCTTAATTATCTCATTAAATGTACTATCTCAAATATTGTTAAATTCTGATCTCCTGGGGTTTTGACTTCAACATATGAATTTTAAGGGGTCCTGGATTTCTCAGTTGATAAAATATCTGACTCTTGATCTCAGTTCAAGTTAAGATCTCACAGTTTGTGAGACTGCACCCTGCCTCGGCTCTTCACTGACAGCAGAGCCTGCTTGGGATTCTCTCCCTCCTTCTCTCTCTGCCCCTCCCCTCTGGCCTCTCTCTATTTCTCGCTCTCTCAAAATAAAAACTTAAAAAAAACCAAGAATTGTAAGAGAACATGATTCAGCCTTAATATCTTCTTTGCATTTTTTTTTAAGTTTTAAAATTGATCTGTAATATATTTTAGTTCTTAGGGCACGTGGCTGGCTCAGTCGGAAGAGCACGTGACTCTGGATCTTGGGGTTGTGAGTCTGAGCCCCATGTTGGATGTAGAGATTACTTTAAAAATAAATAAATACGGGCACCTGGGTGGCTCAGTTGGTTAAGTGTCTGACTCTTCATTTCAGCTCAGGTCATGATCTCTAAGTTTGTGAGATTGAATCTGCTTTGACAGCATGGCATCTTCTTGGGATTTTCTCTCCCTCTCTGCTACTTCCTGCTTGCACATGCACACATGCTCTCTCTCCCTCAAAACAAATAAACTGTAAAATAAATAAATTAAAAACAATAAAAATATTTTATTAAAAAATTCTAATGTTTATTCATTTTAGAGAGAGAGAGAGAGAAAGAAAGGGAGCAGGGGAGGGGCAGAGAGAGAGGGAGACACAGAATCCCAAGTAGGCTTCAGGCTCTGAGCTGTCAACAGAGCCCAACACAGGGCTTGAACTCACAAACTGAAAGATCATGACCTGAGCCAAAGTTGGACACTTAACTGACTGAACCACCCAGGCACCCCAGAAATAATAAAAATATTTCAGTTCTATATCCTTGTCATTTAAAAATTGTATTTGCTTTTTATTAATTTTGCCCCCCAAGTGCTCAAAGTAGTTAGGTTGAATCCAGACAGCTCTTTGGCTACTAAGAAAGCAAACTGATAACTCTGTTGTTCAATGTATATACAAATAGTCTGTTTTCCTCATCCATTTCTTTGCTTATAATGAAAACAGCAGAATCTAGGGGGAAGGTGGAAAACTGAAAAAAGAAAATTAAATAGGGAAAGAAGAGTAAGAGAGTAAAGAGTAAACTGCACTGGACACCTAATACATTATTTCTAAGGATAATCTGGACCCTGAGTTTCTACCAAGAGAAGGTGGAAAGGCCTTCTATTCAGATGGTATACTTTGGGGTTTCTCAAGGATTGGATACCTTGTCCCCAGACCTAACAATTGTTAAATATTATGGTTCCCCAACTATTTGGCAACATAAGATAGTTATATCTCAAAAATACTGCCAGAACACAAATTTGAACCTAAAACAACTCTACCTGCTTGGCTGGGTTGGATACTAACCATCTAGATAACATATTGTCTACTCACACCTGAAGGAGCTTCCCGACTGCTATGCCATGTGTGGAGGTTAATAGTATGCTGGAATGTTGCTGTCTCCCAAGGATGCAAACAAGAATCATCATTAGCACATGTCTTAACAACAACAAAATCTTCCGCTAAGATATAAATGTAGATACAATGGAGATTGAGATTTAGGAGTGAGGAGTATGCTAGTTTTATTTGAAGCCCTGAGGATATGTGAAAATGTAGAGAGAGAGAGAAGGTGGAATACGAGAGAGGAAACATAAGGACCTTAACATAGAGAATGTGAGCACTGGGGAGAGAAATTTTGGAAAATAAGCCAGTAAAAGACTTTAAGAAGGGCAAGTAGGGAAGAAAAAAACAAGAAAGAAAGAAAAAGGGCAAGCAGAGAGGAAGGAGAACCAGGTAGGCTGGAACCAGAGAGGCAAGGCTTAGTGTCATGAAGACTGAAGTTTCCATGCCATTTAGCAGCAAGTAGTTCATTAGTGTCTTCCTTGATGGTGGATGAGTGAACACAGTAGTAACAAAATCAAGATTTGCAGTGAATGAAGGAGTAGGAGGTGGAAAAGCCTGAGTATTTATGACCTTTTATAAAGACATTTGGCTGTGAAGGGAAGAAGAGATGATGATGATTGGACTTCATATATGAAGGGGAAGTGGGAAGTTGCTGATTCTTTCATTAACTAAAACAGTATATAGCAGTTTTTTACCTAATTAACACTTATTCTCCCCTCTTTCTTAGTCACAGCATCCTACCTTATTATAAGTGACAACGTGCCCTGCTAAAAGATAAGAGCTCCCAAAATTCCTTTCAGCTGTGGGTAACCAGTTAACTGGGTAATAATCAGAAATTGCATGGGTTTTCTAGTATTATTCCTTAAGAAAAAGATCTATGACAGAGCAGAAGCTGCTGTGTCCCCCATCTGCTCTGCTCTTTAATCTCCTGTCCCCTCCCCTTGCTTTGTACTTGGAGCAGGAATCTTGAATCATGATGCAGGTTGAAGAAGAAAACCAGCGCTAAGAATGTTGGAGTAGAAAGAGAAGAGATTGGGTACTTTGTGATACCAAGACACCACCAAACCAGCACTCAGGCAGTCTACCTCCAGAGTTCTTTATGTGAAAGAAAATCTGTCATCTGTTTCACCCATGGCAAATTCTGTGAAACAATCCCAAATTTTCAATGCTCCCTGCAAGTCTTATTCCTGCCCTCCCTTATAAAAAAATCATGGTCGTTAGATGCTAAAGCACTGAAATTCCTGCCTTCAGGACTTCATTTCTCTCCTATCTCAGTAACCTTCTTCTGTCCAAAGCAAAGCATTGTAACCAGGCTTAGCTAACCTCACCTTGTGCCTCCTTAGAACATCCTCCTAACATCCCTTCTCTCTCCACTATAGGTAACATCTCCCTGTCTCCCCCTTCTGGCCATAAAGATACCTAAATTTCTAGCTTTAAAAAACAAAACCAAAACCTCACAGTAATCCTTCCAACCCCGCCGCTCCCGTTAACTACCATCCTAGGTCTTTCCTTTTTTTCCTATGCAACAAAAGCGGAATCCGAGTGTGCCAGCTTCTTTCTCCAATTGTCCATGTACCAGCCCACAGACGACTTCCCAAGGCTCTCTGTTCCTCACTCTCCCAACCCATGGCACC
Source organism: Suricata suricatta (assembly GCF_006229205.1). NCBI lineage: Eukaryota > Metazoa > Chordata > Mammalia > Carnivora > Herpestidae > Suricata > Suricata suricatta. The sequence goes on along the minus strand of NC_043701.1, from coordinate 43,200,905 downwards.
GTTAACTGCCAGAGCCTCTGCACCCCTGCTTTTACTCTCCCCTCCCTTGTGAATAACTTACTCTCAGGTCCGCAACGT
>NC_043701.1:43193943-43200727 GCF_006229205.1 Suricata suricatta | reverse complement strand
GCTGCGCCTGCGCAACAGGCAGCACGTGCCCGCCGCGCGGAGCATATAAAGGTGGGAGCCAAGGTCCAAGTGTCAGAGACGTTCCAGGTTGTGGAGGCTGGCCTGGAGCGGGTGGGTGTACAGCTTACGTGGGTGGTGATGGAGGGGGTGGAGTAGACCAGCTAGCGGGACAGAGAGGGGGGTGTGAGTCGTGGGTAACGAGAAGCTGGGTCCCCCGGGATGGGCTCCTCTGGACCCGGGAAGGGGCTGGGTGGGCACGACGATTAGGCTGAGGACAAGAGCTCTGCAGGCCCGGCCTAAGCGACGGCCCTCCAGTGGCGCTCCTGGGCATAGCCCGCCATGTTCGAGGCGCTGCTCAGCTTCTCTCCTGGCCTCCGTCTGCCCTGCGTGCTGCTGCTGCTCGGGGAGCAGAGACTTGTTTGGGCGAGATGCGACCAGGCATGTGGGCAACGCTGCCCGGGTCCCCAACGCCGTGCAGTCCTGTGTCCGCGATCCCAGACCAGCCAGTAGAGAGGACCCTGCCACCGAGACGTGGGATTCTGGAATTCTGAAAGGGAACTAGGATGACCTCTCCCTTCACAGCAGTGTACTGCGCTGAGTGCGACTGCCCTTTGCTAAGACCACCTGTTTTTCAGCCTAGGAAATGAGCGCCTCTTCAGAAAACAGAGCACATTTTGAGGGCAGTAGCGCCAGACCCTTTCTTTATGTGCACGTCATGGGCCAGCAGCCTTACCTGAGTCCCTGGTCCCAGATTCCCACCTACATTCCATTCTCTGGTCCTGGGGCAGGTAAGACATCTAAGAAGTTCAGTGCGGTTAGAGACCCTACCCCTAAAGCAGTGCCTGAGGTTTTCTTATACTTTATTCCGTGATCTCCCTTTTCTCACTCTGTCCTGACACAAAAGAGGTTATGGCAGCACATAGGGGCAGTGTTTGAAGTTCCCCTTAATAGATAAAACTTGAATTCTAGCTATATGCCAGTTATTCTGCTAAATATGGGAAATAAGTTCTCTCACTTGACCTCCACAACCTGGTGAAATAGGTATTGTTGCTGTCTTTGACAAATGAGGTTAACTGAGGCCCAGAGTCTGGAACTTGCGCAGAGTTACACAGGAGTCAAACCAAAATTTTATGTTATGAGACCAGTCTGGTAGAAGACATATCTTAGAGATCCTAGTCCCTAAAATTTTTTCAACAAGGCTTAAAGATTCTAAAAGCTTTTATGGTAAGGTCAAAAAAGTACTCTGGCAGAATGAGAAGGCTTCACAGTTTGGAAGGTAGACATCTGGCATTTCATGTATTATAGGGTGGGAGGGATCTTTAGGCAGCACAGGAGGGTCCACGGAGTGAATCTGCCTTCTCACTTCCGGTACCAAAGAATATTAAATCTACTTTTCTGCATGCTGTCCTGTAGATAAAACATATTCTGTACTTTATGCAACTTGTTTTCCAGGCAGAAAATTAGGTGTGACAAGGAGTGCTTTTGAGTTTGTCATTGCTTCCAGCTGGTAATAGAACCTTTTTTGTTCTGCCTGTTAATGATTGAATTCTCCCTAACCCTTGGCAACCACTAATCTTTCTATTGTCTCCATAACTTTGCTTATTTCTGAAGTAATTTCAGTGAAGAATTGATCTTTCATATAATGCCACTCTTTATTCCTGATCACTTTCCTTGCTCCGAAGTCTGGTCTGTCTCAAAGAAATAAAGCTTGTCCATTTCTTTTGGTCAGTATTAGCACAGTACATCTTTCCTCATGTATTTACTTTTCATTCCTGTCTTCTTATTTAATCTGAATTTTTTTTTGTAGACCACAGTTTATGCCTTTTAGTATGTCTTGTGATGTTTCCTTGATTGGTAGGTATTCTGTACTAGATAAAAGGAACTGCTCTAAATAGGCCCTTAGTGATGTATCAAGTTGTAGAGATGAGACAGTAATCATAGTTTTACAATTATAGAAGGACTGTGATTTTAGACCTCATCTTTTAGTGAGATTGTGTCTTTGGACAGTGAACTACACATATATGTCACCTTCCTCCTCCCACTGGGTAAGGAAGGGTTTGAGATAAGTGTTTGCCTAAACCCCTGGTCATTTAGGCCCTGGTTAACTAGCTTGTTCTGAGATCTGGCTTGCTAAGAATACAGTTTTCCTGGCATATGTCACAATACTTCTTACCCAGTCTTCCTGTGGGAAACACAGGGAATTTTTCTCCTAGATTTACTGTGAGAAACTGGTTGAGGTACTGCAGATAAGACTCAAAAAAGCAAAGGGTCCCCTTGAATTTTTTTTAACTCTCAGATGTATTAACACTGAGCCTGAAATTGACAATTACAGTTCAGATTTCCCTACCCAATCACTAGTTCCTGTGGAGTGTTTATCTCTTGGATTTATGTTCCTGTAAATTGTGGTTATTTCCGTTCTCCTCTTTCTCCAACATTGGGGATAGCACTTTGTCCTGTAACCTACTGATGTGAAGGATCCACGAAGAGTTCCTTATTTTTCAGTTCACTTATTCTGAACAAAATAAAAAAAAGCTGATTTCCAAGCTTCTTACATATCCAGAATCAAGTGTCTACCACCTTCTTTTTTTAATTTAAATTTTAGTTAAGATACGGTGCAGTATTGGTTTCAGGAGTAGAACCCAGTGGTTCATCACTTACATAGAACAGCCAGTGCTCATCCCAACAATTGCTGTCTTTAATACCCATCACCCATCTAGCCTATCCCCAACCCATCTCTCTCCATCAACCTTCAGTTTGTGCTCTGTCATTTAGAGTCTCTTGTGGTTTCTTTTCCTTTCTCCTCTTTTTTTCATCCCTTCCCATAGGTTCATCTGTTTTGTTTCTTAAATTCCATATGAGTGAAGTCATATGGTATCTGTTTTTCTGATTGACTTATTTTGCTTAGTATAATACATTCTAGCTCTTTCATGTTGTTGCAAGTGGTAACCTTTCATTCTTTTTGATGGCTCAGTTCTATTCTATTGTATGTATACCACATCTTTATCCATTCATTGATGTTGATGAACATTTGGGCTCACTGCATAATTTGGCTGTTGTTGATAATGCTGCTATAAACATTGGGTTACATGTACCCCTTTGAATCTGTATTTTTATATTCTTTGGGTAAATACCTAGAAGTGCAATTGCTGTATCCTAGGGTAGTTCTATTTTTAGTTTCTTGAGGAACCTCCATACTATTTTCCAGAGCAGCGGCTCCAGTTTACATTGCCACAGACAATGCAAGAGGGTTCCCCTTTCTTCACGTTCTCACCAACATCTGTTGTTCCATGTGTTGTAAATTTTAGCCATTCTGACAGGTGTGAGGTGGTATCTCACTGTGGTTTTGATTTATATTTCCCTGATGAGTAATGTGGAGCATCTTTTATGTGTCCATTAGCCATCTGAATGTCTTCTTTTTTTTTTTAATGTTTTATTTATTTTTAATACAGAGAGAGACAGAGCATGAGAGGGGGAGGGGCAGAGAGAGAAGGAGACACAGAACCGGAAGCAGGCTCCAGGCTCTGAGCTAGCTGTTAGCACAGAGCCTGACGCGGGGCTCGAACCCACAAACGTGAGATCTGACCTGAGCCGAAGCCGGCCGCTTAACCGACTGAGCCACCCAGGCGTCCCTGAATGTCTTCTTTGGAAAAGTGTATATTTATGTCTTCTGCCCATTTCTTCACTTGATTATTTGTTTTTTAGGTGTTGAGTTTGATAAGTTCTTTATAGATTTTGAGTACTAACCCCTTATCTGTTATGTCATTTGCAAATATCTTCTCCCATATAGTTGGTTGCCTTTTAGTTTTGTTGACTGTTTTCTTTGCTGTGTGCAAGCTTTTTATCTTGATGAAATCCTAGTAGTTCATTTTCAGTTTCCCTTGCCTCTGATGACATGTTTAGTAAGAAGTATCCATGGATGAGGTCAAAGACATTGCTGCTTTTGTTCTCCTCTAGGATTTTAATGTTTTTTTGTCTCACAGTAGGTCTTTCCTCCATTTTTAATCTATTTTTGTGTATGGTCTAATAAAGTGGTCCAGTTTCATTGTTCTACATGTTGCTGTCCAGTTTTCCCAACACCATTTGTTGAAGAGACTTGTCTTTTCTCCATTGGATATTCTTTACTGTTTTTTTTGAAGACTAGCCAACTATATAAGTTGTGGTGTCTACCACCTTTAAATGTTTAGATATGCAGTACACAACCACCCTGAACGTGCCTGATCTCATCTGATCTCGGAAGTTAAGCAGGGTCGGGCCTGGTTAGTACTTGGATGGGAGATATGCAGTACACAGTGCTGTACAATTGAAATAGAGGGCTAAATATTTGCATTGAGATATGCAGCATTTTTTCTCCAACTAATTTCTTTTAAGAAAATGCCCTCTATGCATTTCCAAATGGTCCATCTATTACAGAGTGGTGGGATTTCTTTTTCTTGTTTCCTTCTTTCCTTCCTTCCTTTCTTTCCCCTCCCCTCCTTCTTTCCTTCCTTCCAAGATTTTGGTGGCAGTTGGAAAGGCATGTGGAAGGAGGGTGTCCCAGAAAAGGGAAGAGTAGTTGGCCTGAGGGGGAACCCACATATGGCTAGAGCCTATACACTTAGTGGGAGACTGAAATGATACAGTGACAAACCATATAATGAGGGCCTTTATGGCATCCTAAGGAATAGGGTCATTGTTCCTCATCTCCTGACTGGCAGTGATAAGCCCTACTGTCTCTGGAATGAGGAGGGGTCACAGTTGAGTCATAAAGATAATTCTGGAATGGGGTGCCTGTGTGGCTCAGTTAGTTAAGCATCTGACTCTTGATTTCAGCTCAGGTCATAATTGTGAGATCGAGCCCCATGTTGGGCTCATGTTGACAGTGCAGAGCCTGCTTGGGATTCTCTCTCTTTCCTCTCTCTCTCTGCCCCTCCCTTTGTTCTCTCTCTCTTTCTCTCCCTCTCAAAATAAAAAAAATAAACTTCATTCAACAAACATAATTCTGGTAATCGTGTGGATCACAGATCTATGATCCATCAATGAGATGGGTCAAGGAAGTTACTAGTAGTTACTGAGGTAGAGGTGCCTGGGTGGCTTAGTCAGTTAAGAGTCAGACGTCGGCTCAGGTCATGACCTCATGGTTCGTGGGTTCGTGCTCTGAATCAGGTTCTGTGCTGACAGCTCAGAGCCTGGAGCCTGTTTCAGATTCTGTGTCTCCCTGTCTCTCTCTGCCCCTACCCCACTTGTGCTCTGTCTCTCTCTGTCTCAAAAATAAATAAACTATAAAAAAATGTGGGAGATCACTTAGATTTTGCTGGTTACTGGGGGACAAAAACCCAACCCTAACATGTATGTTTTTGCAAAGGGTAACTCCTATGGTTCTGTGGTGGATTCTAGTGGCAGGGACTTCCTATTAAGGTATTTTGTTCCACTGTATGCTACAGAACAATATGTATGGTGGCAAGTTATCTGTCTCTGTAGGTATATGAACTTCATTCTGTTGACTTCAAACCTTTGTAAACAAACTTGAACTCCAGACTGAGACTTGTCTGGTTCCTTTCAATAAGGGAAGAACCCTTAAATGAAGGTTGTAGGTACAAACATACATTTTACATACATTATAAAATATACATTATAAAAATGTATAAATACAGTGGGCTAGGTCCAAGAGGTTGATGAGGTCCAACAGTGAAATTGAATTAATAAGATCAACCTCACTATATTGAATAAGTTGGCTTGTGAATACTGATCTGAATATAACTATTGCTTTTCTATATTTAGAAGTTTCTTTTTAGAGGTTATATCTTAACTTCATTTGTCAGTGTATAAATCTGTCTTGCTAAATCAAATGCCTTTCCCAAAATGAATGTATATGAGAGAAATGTGTCTGGCAGTATTGGCACCATTGCACTGCTTACCTCTGTAGAACAGAAAATGGGGGGAAGATGTGTCTTTGAGGGAATAGAGCTGAATAAATAGGTTTAGAAATGCTGATACATACAAAAAGACTTTTGTTTCTTACCCTGTAAGACCTGAAGTGAATTATGCTTTCTTCAGCAGTGACGATCCTGAATTATATTTAGTGGGTGCTTGGTCTCTTTGAAAAAGAGTCACTACTAAGTAGGGGTGATTCATGATATGCTATCTGGTGGCCTGGCAACCAGCCAGTCAGAACAGATGCCCACTCTCGTTGTAAAGGAGGTGCTGGAGGCCCCACTGTTCCGGTCATTGCCTTTTCACTTGTCAAATCCTTAGAATATCCAGGGAGAAAGTGGGGGCCAATAGCTACCAAATGGCATGGAAGAAACTCCATATTTTAACAATTAGTGTGGCCACATGGCTGCAAACTGGCTGCAGGAGACAGAGTCACTAGCTACTATATTTTCTTTCTAGGTTTCAGAAATGGAAGTCTGTATTTTCCTCATTCAGTGGTACTCAGTGAGGATCCTGGCTTCCTTGTCCCTCACTCCCCATTGCCCACCACACTTAACCGACGACACATGTTTTATAACATGGCACAGTTCCAGCGCTATAGTGGCTATGGCAAGAAAACAAAAACGAGAGAGATTGACTAAACCTCAGCAGGCTGAAAACACGACTGAGAAACAAGAGCCCCCTCAGAAGGTGACATGGTGACCAGTATCCCGACTTCTAATATTGACATAGAAACGGACAACATTCCTGAAGAAACAGATGCCCAGAAGAGGGAGCTACGTAGTAAGAGCCCTTCTAGTAACAGCTTGTATAGAACATCACCTCGAGGAAGCTATGCATCTGAGAAAGAGAAAATGAGGCTAGAACAGAGCAA
>NC_043701.1:43192208-43193843 GCF_006229205.1 Suricata suricatta | reverse complement strand
TAAGTGAGGATCTATAGATACAGGTCTACTACCCAGTTAGAATGCTACCATTTTTCACTGCCCACAAGCTGTGTTAGTTTCAGAGGACAGAACACACACTGAGTATGAAACCTCAAACAAAGCCTTATCAATGAGACACCGAAACTGGACACAATATAGATACCAACCTCTGCATCTGCTGGCTGTTTCCTAAACTTTACAGCATCTGCATCAAATCTGATGGTTTTCGTTCTCTCACAGTTACCTGTGGGAAGAAATGATCCATACATTATATAACCCAAATTAACTTAAAAGCCAACAGAAAAACATATCAAAAGCACGTCTTTTGAGAGTTCAAGATACTATTCTGTATCATTCTATATCTTTTGCCAGAAAAAAAAATCATTAAGCAAAAACAGTAACAGACATAATCTAGAAAATTCAGCCTGAAAATTACCATCTTGATGCATAACCAAAAGTAAATTAAAGTTCTCTTCTTCAGTGGTGCCTGGGTGGCTCAGTTGGTAAACATCCAACATCAATTCAGGTTATATCTCAGGGTTCATGAGTTCGAGCTCCACCTTAAGCTCTGTGCTGAGAGTTCAGAACCTGCTTCAGATTCTGCATCTCCCCCCTCTCTCTGGCCCTCCCCTATTTATTCTCTCTCTCTCAAAAATAAATATTTTTTAAAAGTTGTCTTCTTCACATGTTTGTAACAGGATGGAAAAAAACTGATTCATACACACTGATGAGAAATGACAGCAGAGGCAAATCCTGTCCTGTCACCTCCTATACCAGAGGGATGCTCTCATATTCACCATGATTTAACCTGACCTTATATCTGGTGGGCCAGACAATAAGTTGAGGAGGGAAGAACCACTTGGGTGGCATCCTGATTATCCTGCTGGCCTTGCAATAAATCCTTCCTTTCGAGAAAGTCTCAGAGTCCAGTGGACTAACTACTTCAAGGAAGAAATTATTCATCTTCCAACTGCCTCTTCCAACTCACAGTCCTCTGAATCCTTGGGAAGTACAGTGTTCAAGGCAGCCTTTTTCATCAACAAATACACTATGTTACCACATGAGAAATTGCTCAGGGTTTTCTGCTTCCTGCCTTTCACAGTCTTTTTAATCTTGGCACACTTTTTGAAGTTCTCATGATACTCCTCAGTCTCATTATTCATGGTCACTTCTTCATTTGTGTTCAATTTCCCATTCCTGATTGACTTTTTCTGTGATCCCTTAGTTCTGCAATATAGTGATGACTCTTCATCTTTGGAAGGCATTTGTTCAGGGGATTTCTCCAGCTCTGAATCCTGCCACTGGCTCATATCACACTCAATCCCTTCATCCACCCCTTTGCTAGTCATCTGGGCCAACCTAGCAGGGCCCATGCTTGGGTACTTTGGGTAGCTGTCCCTCTCCACCACTTCATCCAATTTCCCACACCTGACTGGCTTTTCCTCTGTTGCCTTTCTGCCTTCTGGTGAACACTCAAGAGACTTCCTGAGCTCTTCATCTTGCCACCGGCTCATATCACACTGAATGCCTCCATCTGCTTGGTTGAACTGGGCCAGTGAAATAGGGAGAGGGACATAATTCTCAGGATAGATGTTGCTCTGTATCACTTTAACTTCATCCACATTCACAGGGAAG
>NC_043701.1:43190656-43192108 GCF_006229205.1 Suricata suricatta | reverse complement strand
TGAAAAATCCTTAACAGATTTCATAACATTTTCTAGATGCTCTAACCCTATCTCATTGGCTGCACCTGCCTCCTCTCCCATGTAACTCTTGGCCTCAGTCCTTTAAATATCAATATTTCTCATAGTTCTGACTTAGACCTTTTCTACACCCTTCTGTGTTCTCATTGGCTTTTATGGCTTAGAGTATCAATACTCTTCATGATGACAGCCTTGAACACTCTCAGCCCTAGACTTTTTCACTTAGAATCCTGTGGGCACTCTACCATTCTATCCTGCTCTGAAGCAGGATACCCACCCACATTTTTTTAACTCTAACAATGGTGCCACCAGCCACCCCAGTTCTGAGTTAGAAGACTAGCCTGGTCCCTCTCAGAAGCCCTCTCAGCTCCTCTTCCTGTGTGCTTCTCAGTACCCAAGGCACCTGTCACACTCTGAGGTGAGTTTTATTTAAGGTGACTTATTGAGAGGAGATCAAGTAAGAATGATCCAGGGAGCTACACAACTATTCTCCACGATGCTCAGACATCGGTCCACAGATTTTATAGTGTGAGGGCATGTATAGAGGACACTGTAGTGAGGTCAAAGGCTCCAACATATAGCAGACCTCATGACACAGTCTGTGTGCTGGGGAGAGAAGGTATAGAAAACTGTTATCTCGGGGCACCTGAATGGCTCAGTCAGTTAGACATCGGACTTTGGCTCAGGTCATGATCTCATGGTTTGTGAGTTCAAGCCCCACATCAGGCTCTGTGCTGACAGCTCGGAGCCTGGAGCCTGCTTCAGATGCTTTGTCTCCCTCGCTCTCCCCTTCTCTGCTCACATTCTGTCACTCTGTCTCTCCAAAATGAATTTTTAAAACTTTTAAAAACTGTTATCTCTACTAGTTATCTAAAAAATTAACTTCTTAATGGGGACATGCCCTAGAGGATATAGCAATTATCAGTGGCACAAAACATGTATGCCATGATTCTAAGGTGCAACAAGTATACCAGCTATTAAACTTCATGTGTAAAGTCATGAAAGAGATAACAGCACATTGGGTATACAAGCAGATAACCTTATCCAGTCACTGTGGGTATATAGGCCAGAGCTGGAGTTAAAGCAGTCCTGAGCTGGAAATTATGCAAACACATATACCTTTACATAAACTGCCCTTGGAAAACCACCTTTTGCTTGCCTAACTATGATATCTACAGAAGGTTAGCATAAGGAGTTACAAATAGAAGAAGTACATGTTCATAGAGCTTAACTTAGAGACAACACTGGATGGTCCCATCCATGTGTCCTCATATATGCCTCTTTGGAGGCATTCTGGTCACACATCAATAAAGTCCCACATTTGCAACACCATCAATGCTACCATGCCTTATTCATTCAAACGTAGGGAATCTTCAGCCATATATATGTATCTTTTTTAAATTTTTTTTGAGGGACAGAGAGAGACAGCACAAG
>NC_043701.1:43189092-43190556 GCF_006229205.1 Suricata suricatta | reverse complement strand
ATCAGGCTCTGTGCTGACAGTTAACTCAGAGCCTGGAACCTGCTTCAGATTCTGTATCTCTCTCTCTGTCTCTGACACACACCCCCACTTGTGCTGTCTCTCTCTGTCCCTCAAAAAAAATTTAAAAAAGATACATATATATGGCTGAAGATTCCCTACGTTTGAATGAATAAGGCATGGTAGCATTGATGGTGTTGCAGATGTGGGACTTTATTGATGTGTGACCAGAATGCCTCCAAAGAGGCATATATGAGGACACATGGCTGGGACCATCCAGTGTTGTCTCTAAGTTAAGCTCTATGAACATGTACTTCTTCTGTTTGTAACTCCTTATGCTAACCTTCTGTAGATATCATAGTTAGGCAAGCAAAAGGTGGTTTTCCAAGGGCAGTTTATGTTAAGGTATATGTGTTTGCATAATTTCCAGCTCAGGACTGCTTTAACTCCAGCTCTGGCCTATATACCACAGTGACTGGATAAGGTTATCTGCTTGTATACCCAATGTGCTGTTATCTCTTTCATGACTTTACACATGAAGTTTAATAACTGGTATACTTGTTGACCTTAGAATCATGGCATACATGTTTTGTGCCACTGATAATTGCTATATCCTCTAGGGCATGTCCCCATTAAGAAGTTAATTTTTTAGATAACTAGTAGAGATAACAGTTTTTAAAAGTTTTAAAAATTCATTTTGGAGAGACAGAGTGACAGAATGTGAGCAGAGAAGGGGAGAGCGAGGGAGACAAAGCATCTGAAGCAGGCTCCAGGCTCCGAGCTGTCAGCACAGAGCCTGATGTGGGGCTTGGACTCACAAACCGTGAGATCATGACCTGAGCCAAAGTCCGATGTCTAACCGACTGAGCCATTCAGGTGCCCCGAGGTAACAGTTTTCTATACCTTCTCTCCCCAGCACACAGACTGTGTCATGAGGTCTGCTATATGTTGGAGCCTTTGACCTCACTACAGTGTCCTCTATACATGCCCTCTCACTATAAAATCTGTGGACCGAGGTCTGAGCATCGTGGAGAGTAGTTGTGTGGCTCCCTGGATCATTCTTACTTGATCTCCTCTCAATAAGTCACCTTAAATAAAACTCACCTCAGAGTGTGGCAGGTGCCTTGGGTACTGAGAAGCACGCAGGAAGAGCAGCTGAGAGGGCTTCTGAGAGGGACCAGGCTAGTCTTCTAACTCAGAACTGGGGTGGCTGGTGGCACCATTCTTAGAGTTAAAAAAAATGTGGGTGGGTATCCTGCTTCAGAGCAGGATAGAATGGTAGAGTGCCCACAGGATTCTAAGTGAAAAATTCTAGGGCTGAGAGTGTTCAAGGCTGTCATCATCAAGAGTATTGGTACTCTAAGCCATAAAAGCCAATGAGAACACAGAAGGGTGTAGAAAAGGTCTAAGTCAGAACTATGAGAAATATTGATATTTAAAGGACTGAGGCCAAGAGTTACATGGGAG
>NC_043701.1:43187706-43188992 GCF_006229205.1 Suricata suricatta | reverse complement strand
ATCACAAAGAATAAAATCTTGCGATCTGCAACAGCATGATGGAACTAGAGGGTATTATGCTAAGCAAAATTAGCCGGTTAGAGAAGGACAAATATCATAGGATTTCACTCATATGTGTAATTTAAGATACAAAACATAAACGTAAGGGGAGAGAAGCAAAAATAATATAAAAACAGTGAGGGGAACAAAGCATAAGAAGCTCTTAAACAGAGAACACACAGGGTTGTTTGAGGGCTTCTGAGTGGGGGGCGGATAGGCTAAATGGGCAAGAGGCATTGAAGAGGGCAATTGTTGGGATGAGCACTGGGTATAATATGTATGTGATATATCATGGGATCTTACTCCTGAAATCATTATTGCAGTATATGCTAACTTAAATGTAAATTTAAAAATAAATACATAAATTAAAAATTAAAATAAGAAAACATAAGAGGGGCACCTGCGTGGCTCAGTTGGTTAAGCACCAACTTTGGTCCGGATCATGATCTCATGGTTCATGAATTTGAGCCCCACATCAGGTTGTACACTACAGCATGGAACCTGGAGCCTGCTTTGAATTCTGTGTCTCCCTCTCTCTGCCCCTTCCCCACCTGAGCACACTCTCCTGCTCACTCCCAAAAATAATAAATGAACATTAAAAAAGAAAAGAAAACATAGGAAAATGGGGCATCAGGGTGGCTCAGTCAGTCAAGCACCTGACTTTTGATTTCAGCTCAGGTCATGATCTCATGGTTCATGAGACTGAGCTCCATGTCAGGCTCTGTGCTGAACATTTTGGGTTCTCTCTCTCCTCTTCCCTCTTTCTAAATAAATAAATATTAAAAGAAAAGAAGAAAATACAGGAAAAATCTTCTTGACATTAGCATTGACACTGATTTCTTGGGTATGACACCTATGACAAGAAAGTTAAGAAAGCTTTCACACAGTAAAAGCACAATCAACAAAATGAAAATGCAGCCTATGGAATGGAAGAAAATATTTACAAGCCATGTATCTGATATAGGGTTAATATCCAAATATATAGAGAACTCCTACAACTCAAAGCAAGAAATTAAGCTGATTTTAAAAATAGACAAAGGAATTAAATAGCCATTTCTCCAAAGAAGAATAACCATCAAGTACACAAAAACATCACTGATCAGAGATATGAAATGCAATCAAAAGCACAGTAAGATATCACACTTGTTACAATGGGTATCACCAAAGAAAAAAGATAACAAATATTGGTGAGGATGTGGAGAAAAGATAACCATTGTACACTCTCTTGGTGGCACTGTAAATGGATG
>NC_043701.1:43175718-43187606 GCF_006229205.1 Suricata suricatta | reverse complement strand
GCCAAGTAATACTCCATTGGATATATACATGCCACATCTTCTCTATCCAGTCATCTGTTAATGGACATTTGGGCTCTTTCCATACTTTGGCTATTGTCGATAGTGGTGCTATGAACATTGGGTGCTTGTGCCCCTTCGAAACAGCACTCCTATATCTTTTGGATAAATAGTGGTGCAATTGCTGGGTCGTAGGGTAGTTCTATTTTTTATTTTTGAGGGACCTCCATACTGTATTCCAAAGTGGCTACACTGGTTTGCATTCCTCCCAGCAGTACAAAAGAGATCCTTTTTCTGTGCATCCTTACCAACATCTATTGTTGTTTGAATTGTTAATTTTAGCCATATGACAGGTGTAAGGTGGTATCTCATTGTGGTTTTAATTTGCATTTCCCTAATGATGAGTGATGTTGAGCATTTTTTCATGTGTCTACTAGGCATCTGGATGTCTTCTTTGGAAAAGTGTCTATTTATGTTTTTTGCCCATTTCTTCACTGGATTATTTGGGTTTTTTTTGGCTTTTGAGTTTGATAAGTTCTTTATAGATTTTGGACTAACCCTTTGTCTGAAATGTAATTTGCAAATATATTCTCCTATTCTGTTGGTTGCCTTTTAGTTTTGTTGATTCCTTCGCTGTGCAGAAACTTTTTATTTTGGACTAATAGTTCATTTTTGCTTTTGTTTCACTTGCCTCTGGGGACATGTTGAGTAAGAAGTTGCTGTGACTAAGGTCAAAGAGGTTCTTGCCTGCTTTCTCCTCGAGGATTTTGATGGCTTCCTGTCTTGTGTTTAGGTATTTCATCCATTTTGAGTTTATTTTTGCGTATGGTGTAAGAAAATGGTCCAGGTTCATTTTCCTGCATGTGTCTGTCTGGTTTTCCCAGCACCATTTGCTGAAGAGACTGTCTTTATTCCATTGGATATTCTTTGCTGCTTCATCAAAGAATTAGTTGGCCATACACTAGTGGACCCATTTCTGGATTCTCTATTCTGTTCCATTGCTCTGAGTGTCTGTTTTTGTGCCAGGACCGTACTGTCTTGATGATTACAGCTTTGTAATACAGCTTGAAGTCCAGGATTGTGATGCTTCCAGCTTTGGTTTTCTTTTTCAGGATTGCTTTGGCTATTTGGAATCTTTTCTGGTTCCATACAAACTTGAAGGTTATTCTAGCTCTGTGAAGAACTCTGGTGTTATTTTTATAGGGATTGCATTAAATATGTAAATTGCCTTGGGTAGTGTCGACATTTTAACAATATTTTTTCAATCCATGAGCATGGAATGTTTTTCCATTTTTTTGGGTGTCTTCTTCCATTTCTTTCATAAGCTTTCTATAGTTTTCAGTGTATAGATTTTTCATCACTTTGGTTAAATATATCCCAAGGTATTTTATGGTTTTTGATGCAATTGTAAATGGGATTGATCCTTGATTTCTCTTTCTGCTGCTTCATTATTGGTGTATAGGAATGCAACCTATTTCTGTGCATTGATTTTATGTCCTATGACTTTGCTGAATTCATAGTTCTAGCAGTGTTTAGACTTCTTCCTTGCTGATATGTATGCTTTTATTTCTTTGTGTTTTCTGATTGCTGAGGCAAGGACTTCCAACATTATGTTGAATAAAAGTGGTGAGAGTGGACATCCTTGTCATGTTCTTGACTTTAGGAGGAAAGGTCTCAGTTTTTCCCCATTGAGGATGATATTAATGGTGGCTTTTTTGTATATGGCTTTTATCATCTTGAGGTATGATCCTTCTGTCCCTACTTTTCTTGAGAGTTTTTTTTTAATCAAGAAAGGATGTGGTATTTTGTCAAATGCTTTCGTTGCATCTATTGAGAGGATCATGTGGTTCTTATCCTTTCTTTTACTAGTGTGATTATCACATTGATTGATTTGCAGTTATTGAACCAACTCTGTATCCTGGATATAAATCCCACTTGATTGTGGTGTATAACTCTTTTAATGGATTGTTGGATGTGGTTGGCAGTATCTTGTTAAGAATTTTTGCATCCAGGTTCATCAGGGAAATTGGTCTATAGTTCTCCTTTTTATTGGGATTTTTGTCTGGTTTTGGAATCAAGGTAATGCTGGCCTCATAGAATGAGTTTGGAAGTTTTCCTTCCATTTCTATTTTTTTTTTTTTTTTTGGAAACAGCTTCAAAAGAATAGTGTTAACTCTTCTTTAAATGTTTGGTAAAATTGCACTGGAGAGCCATCTAGCCCTTGACTCTTGTTTGTTGGGAGATTTTTGATTACTGATTCAATTTCTTTACTAGTTAAGGATCTCTTCACATTTTCTATTTCTTCCTATTCCAGTTTTGGTAGTTTATATGTTTCTAAGAACTAGTCCATTTCTTCCAGATTGCTTGATTTGTTGGCATATAATTGCATATAATATTCTCTTATTATTTTTATATCTGCAGTGTTGGTTGTGATCTCTCCTCTTTCACTCTTGATTTTATTTATTTGGGTCCTTTCCTTCTTTTTGATAAATCTGGCTAGGGGTTTATTAATTTTGTTAATTCTTTAAAAGAACCAGCTCCTGGTTTCATCGATATGTTCTGTTTTTTCTTTTTAAATTTCAATATCATTGATTTCTGCTCTAACTTCATTCTTTTATGTCCTCTGCTGGTTGGGGCTTTATTTGCTGTTCTTTTTCCAGCCCTTTAAGGTATAAGGTTAGGTTGTATCTGATACCTCTTTTTCTTCTTTAGGATGGCCTGGTTTGCTATATAATTCCTTCTTATGACTGCCTTTGCTGCATCCCACAGGTTTTGGACTATTGTGTTATCATTTTCATTGGCTTCCATATATTTTTTAATTTCTTCTTTAATTGCCTGGTTAACCCATTCATTCTTTAGTAGGATGTTTAAAAAATTTTTTTAAATGTTTATACATTTCTGAGAGAGAGAGATGGAGTGCGAGCAATGGAAGGGCAGAGAGGGAGACACAGAATTTGAAGCAGGCTCCAGGCTCTGAGCTGTCAGCACAGAGCTGGGTGCAGGGCTCATATTGATGAATCGTGAGATCATGACCTGAGCTGAAGTTGGATGCTTAACCAACTGAGCCATGCAGGCTCCCCTAGTAGGATGTTCTTTAATCTCCAAGTATTGGTGATCTTCCCAATTTTTTTCTTGTGGTTGATTCCAAGTTTCATAGCATTGTGGGCTGAAAATATGTATGGTATGATCTTGATCTTTTTGTACTTACTGAGGGTTGATTTTGTCCCAGTATGTGATCTATTCTGGAGAATGTTCCCTGTGCACTTGAAAAGAAATGTGTATTTCTGCTGCTTTAGGATAAAATGTTCTGAATGTATCTGTTAAGTCTATCCAGGCCAGTGTGTCATTCAAAGCCATTGTTTCCTTGTTGATTTTCTGCTTAGATGATCTGTCCATTGCTGTAAGTGGGGTGTTGAAGTCTCTTACTGTTATGGTATTATGATCAATGAATTTCTTTTTGTTAGTGATTATTACTTGATTTATATATTTGGGTGCTTCACGTTGGGGACATAAATGTTTACAATTGTTAGATCTTCTTTGTATATAGACCAATTAATTATGATATAATGCCCTTCTTCATCTCGTTAGGTCTGTATTTTAAAATCTAGTTTGTCTAAGTTGGCTACTTCAGCTTTCTTTTGGCAACCACTAACATGATAAATGGTTCTCTATCCCCTTACTTTCAATCTGAAGGTGTCTTTAGGTCTAAAGTAAACAGCATATAGATGGATCTTGTTTCCTTTTCCATTCTGTCACCCTGTGTCTTTTGATTGGAACATTTAGTCCATTGACATTTAAACTGAGTATTTTGAAATATATGAATTTATTGCCATTGTATTGCCTGTAGACTTGGGAGTTTCTGGTGGTGGTCTCTGGTCCTTTCTAATCTTTGTTGCTTTTGGTCTTTTTTTTTTTTTTTTTTTTTTCCTCCACCTTTTCTCTCCTCAGAGAGTCCCCCTTAAAATTTCTTCTGGGGCTGGTTTAGTGGTCATGAACTCCTTTAGTCTTTGTTTGGGAAATTCTTTTTCTCTCCTTCTATTTTGAATGATGGCTTTGCTGGATAAAGAATTCTTGACTGCATATTTTTCCAATTCATCATGATTAATGTATCCTGCCACTCCTTTTTGGCCTGCCAAGTTCCTGTGGGTAGATCTGCTGTGAATGTGATGTCTTCCCTTATATGTTCTTTCCTTGTCTGTGTATTTTGTGAATTTGACTATGATATGCCCTGTTGATGGTTGATTTTTGTTGAATCTAATGGAAGTTCTCTCTGCTTCTTAGATTTTGATGTTTGTGTCATTATCCAGGTTAGGAACATTTTTCACTATAACTTGCTCACTTAAACATCCTACCCCTTTCTCTTCATCTTATGGGACTCCTATGGTTTGGATGTTATTCCTTTTTAGGAAGTCATTGAGTCTCTAATTCTTAGATCATGTTTTTGCCTTAGTTTCCCACTTTTTTCCTGCTTCATTATTTTCCATAATTTTGTCTTCTCTATTGCTGATTCACTGCTCTGCTTTGTCCATCCTTGTCACTGTGGCATCCATTTGAGATTGCATCTCAGTTTTGGCATTTTTAATTTTGTCCTGATTAGATATTACTTCTTTTATCTTTGTAGAAAGGGGTTCTATGCTTTTTTCAACCCCCAGTTAGTATTCTTATTATGTGGTTCTAAATTCTATTTCAGACATCTTACTTATGTCTGTGTTGATTAGGTTTCTTGTTTTCCTTTGAGGTGAATTTCTTCATTTTGTCATTTTGCAGGAAGAAAAATAATAAAATAAGAAAAGTTAAAAAATTTAAAAACAACACACACATACAAAAAAAAAATAAAGGAAACTAGATCTTATGTGTGTTTTGGCCTGGTTGTTGAAAGAATCTTGATAGAATAGAGATAAAAGGAAACAACAAGAAAAAGAAGTAAAAGTTTAAAAAATTTAAAAATGTGTATAATAAAACAGAATGAAATAAAGTGAAATAGCATAAAAATTTACAAAAGATAAAAAACATAGTAAAAGAATTAAAACATTTTTTGAAAAAGAAAGGAAAATAAAAATAAATTTTTTTCTATATCCAAGAAAAAGAAAAGAAGAAAGAAAAAAAATTAATAGATGGACCAGCAAACAGAATAAAACTCGAATGAAGTTACCCCCAGTTTCCTTTGAAACTTAAACTATGAATATGAAGCACTTTATAGTCCACCATTAAGCAGGTGGAAAGACTTGTGGTGGTCCTGTAGGACATGTACTATGAGGGTGCACTTGGGCGGCGGGGCTTGCTGTAATGCCTCTGTTCTCTACTAGGTGGTTCTGCTTAGCTAGGGTAGATCAGTGTGGATGCGTGCGCATGTATGTACATGTGTGGAAGATGTGAAAATGGTGTCACCCGGCTTCCTAGTTTCTGGCACTGGAATTCTGAGCTCTCACCAACCCACAGTCAAGCACCCCTCCTTTGTCTCAGGCTTCTTTCCACTCCCTGCTTCTACACTGTGTCCAAGCTGTCAGCCTGCCACGTGTCACCTCCCTCCTGAATTTTATCTCAGATGGTGCTATGTTTCCAAAGCCTCACTTCTGAGAACCCTGTGGGTTGGCCCCACTCTTACCCTCTGGGGGAGGGTCTTACTGAGCAATGGCCGGGTGCCAGCTTGCCCCAGGGAATGTTTGTGCCATTGCACTGTGGCAGAGGTTCTGAGGTTTTCCCAAACCATAGCACACAGCCTGCACCAGGTTTCACCGCACTCTGGTGTCTGCCCGAGTACCAGCAAACATGGCTGCTCTCTGGGATCTGCTGGGACCTTTGCCTCTAGGGAGGCCATATGACCTCTACCAAATGTCCTTCAAGCAGGGGAAGTGCTTTTCCCTGTGTGGCCCACAGACCCCTCAGACCGAGCTGCCTGCTCCTGGGGACTCACCCTTCCTCCTTACCAGAGCATCGCCAGGTATGGAGCTCTGGAATTTCCCACTCTGAGCTCCCTCCCGTTTATTGAGTACTATTGGTATGGAAATCCTCTCCTTTCTCCCAATGATTTTGGGGAACAGATTTCTTGTTCAGTCCCTTGCATTTCCACTTTCTCTCCATCTTCTTTTGAGGGGAGTGCTTTTCCTGCACTCTTCCCCCTCTCTACAAAAACAGCCCCCTACTCTCTGTGGTTTCTCTTTCCCCTCGTTCACCTCTTCACACCATGTACCTGCTGAATTCTGTGGCTCAAGTTATGCAGATTGTTGTGTTAATCCTCAGATCAGTTTCCTAGATATGCAAATGGTTTGGTGCTGCTCTAGTTGCATTTCAGGGATGAAAGAGGCTGTGAAGTTTCATGTTGCTCTGCCATCTTGGCCTCTCACCCCTCTGTTGTTTTCCTATAGGAGTTTTAAAGCTTCAAGTCTTAACATCAGTTATCTATTATTATTATTTTTTAAAATTTAAAATATTTTATTTTTAATTAAAAATTTATTATTATTTATTTTTGAGAGAGAGACAGCATGAGCAGGGGAGGGTCAGAGAGAGAGGGAGATACAGAATCCAAAGACAGGCTCCAGGCTCTGAACTAGCTGTCAGCACAGAACCTGACACAGGGCTCGAACCCACAAACAGATAATGACCTGAGCTGAAGTCAGACACTTAATTGACTGAGCCACCCAGGTGCCCCTATTTTTTTTTTTGTAAACTCTGTATCTAAAGTGGGGCTTGAACTCACAATCCCAAGATCAAGAGCAAGCTATGTGCCCCTTGGGTCTTAATATTTAAATATTTACTCCATTTTGAGTTGATTTTTGTTTGTGATATAAGGGTCTAGTTTTATTCTTTTGTATGTGATATTTTTGGTTGTTACAACTGAGGGGTGATAGTGTTAGTGGCATCCACTGGATAGATCCCAGGGGTGCTGGTGAATATTCTATGATGTGCAGAAGAGACCCCCACAAATAAGTTTTAGTCCTTGAAATAAATAGGGCCAAGGTTCAAAAACTCCGCTATAGAGGTGCCTTGCTGGCTAAGTTAGTAGAGCATGCAACTCTTGATATCAGGGTTGTGAGTTTGAGCTCCAGATTGGGTGTAGAGAGTACTTAAAATCTTTTAAACAAAACAAAACAAACAACAACAAACAAACCCTGCTATAAAGGAAAGAGCTAGACAGAGATGTGGGATAAAAGGAGGAACTTTTTTCAAGAGATGAAAGAAACTTGAAGTTACTTGGGCAGTGAAATGGGCCCCTTTAGACAAAGTAAGAGATTGTAAAAATTGGTATAGACTTTCTTGGAGGGGAATTTGGTAGTATTTGTGAAAATTAAAATATTTCTACTATTAATGAGCTATTCTATTCAAATACTTGCACATGTACAATAAGATATTTACTCCTAGATTTTCATTACAGTATTAGTAGCAAATTGAAAGGTTTTGGAACCAGTTCCAATGTGTGTGTGTTTGTTTCCCCGCACATCCAAGGAATTCTTGTGACACCAGCAGGGTATCCTACAACTTAACTAAATTCTCATACTGATACCTAGAAAGAGTATCAGATTCCACAGGTTAAGGGCTCAGTCCAACAAGACTGCCCCACCCATCTTCAAATGCCACTTATAAGCCCTGTGCTTCTGCCAGACCAACCCACTGTAGGTTGGAGGTTCCAATGTCACCTGCCTTGGATTTGATTAATTTGCTTAGAGCAGATCAGAGAACACACACAAACATTTTATTTACTAGATTATTGGTTTATTATAAAAGGATGTAAGTCAGGAACAGCCAGACAGAACAGGTGCTTAGTGCAAAGTATGTGGGAAGGGGTAAGGAGCCTCTATGCCCTATGCAGGTGTGCCTCTCTAGCAGGACTTACATGTGCTGACCCACCTGGAAGCTCTCCAAACCATGAAAAGCTCCATATTACATGGTCACGATTAAATCATTAGACATTGGTGATTAATTCAACCCCTGGACATTTTACCCTCCTCTGAAATCGGGGTGGGACTGAAAATTCCCTTGCTGTTCATGGTTGGCTCCCCTGGCAACCAGTCCCCATCTGTAGGTACTTTCCAAAATTCACCTCATTAACATAAGTCTAGTGGTTGTAGAAAGGGGCTTATTATGAGTAACAAAACACCCGTTTTTGCCTTTATGGTTCTGAAGTGATTTTAGGATCCGGGGACAGGAGACCAAATATTAACAACAAAAAAAGGCCTTATTGCTCTTATCACTCATGAAATTCCAAGTGTTTTAGAGAGAGATGAGTCAGAGACTGTGGATAAAGACCAAATGTACATGAGAAATATATTTTGGTCATCTGAATGACCATGTAGGGGCCCACGCCAGGCTGCCCCAAGATGAGCCATTTTGACATGTTATTTTTAATAAAATGTGATAAAAACCCAGAACATTCAGGAAAAGCTCCTTACCTCCCCCTCAACTGCCTGCCTATACCATGAAGAGAACTATTAACAGAGATTCCTCTTTTTTTAAGATATTTATTTGTATAATAGGGCCACCTTTGTTTTCTAAACATCTTTCACCTCTCTGCTAATGTCTTGCTTAGCCTCCTACCCCTCTCCTTAGCTTATTACATTGCTTCACTATCCTTGGAATTTCATACGTAGGAAACTATATTTGATCTTCTCTTGTTAATCTGTCTCATGTCAATTTGATTCTTAGTCCAGCTAGAAGGACCTTGAAGGGCAGAGAACATTCTTCCTCCACAATGAACAAATATATATTTCTCATAAATCACCCTATCAAAGATACATAGGAAACAATTGTATGGCACAAAGAATGGTTAAATGGTTATGTGGCACATTCCAACCAGGAATTTTGTGGCCACTTAAAGCTTGTAGCATGCAGTAAGACTGCCAAGATATAGTGAGACAAAGTCATAAAATAATATCCATAGTGTGACTCAGCTATATAAAACTAATTTAAAAAACTGTGTGTTTGGTAGTGTCTTAAAAATTTTTTTTTAAATGTTTATTTTTGAGAGAGAGAAAGACAGAATGTGAGCAGGGGAAGGGCAGAGAGAGAAGGAGATACAGAATCTGAAGCAGGCTCCAGGCTCTGAGCTGCTAACACAGTGGCAATAGAAGTTGCAAGGAAGAAAGAGTCTGAAGACAAGAGTGTGATGGGAAAGGAAGAAGATCCAGAGGGAGCAGGAACAGATAATGATCATAGCATAAGTAGCAGCAGGAGCACCTAACATTCATTTAGCAATTGAAATGTTCCAAACTGTTCTAATGCTTTGCAAGTATCAGGTCACTTAATTCTTGATGATTCTGTGAGGTATACATTATCTGTCAAGGAAATGGTGGCACAGAGAAATCAGGCAACTTGCACAGTCTGATAGCTCACGATGGTGCAGCTGGGATTCAAAACTAAGTAGTCTGGATCCACAGCCAGCACTCTTGGTCACTGCCCCCTACTGCTGGCTGAGAGTCAGGGTCCAGAGCACAGGTGGAGGCTGGCCTGACAGGAAGAGAAACTTGATTAAACCACTGTATTGTTTTCTATTGCTGCATAACAAATTGACACAAATTTAATGGCTTCGAAAATGTATTATCTTACAGTTATGTGGATCGTAAGTCTGAGCAGACTCTACTGGGTTTTCTGCTTAGTGTCCCACAAGACCAAAATCAAGATGTCAGCAGGGTTGAACTCCTATCTGGAGGCCCTGGGTAAAGAGTCTTTCCTTTGGCTGTAGGACAGAGTTCCTGTTTTCTTGTTGGTGTTGGTCAGGGGCCTCTAACTAGTGTCTGCTGCATTCCTCACCGTGTAGCGCCCTGTAGTCCTGTCATCTTTAAGTCAGCAGTGATACAAAGGAATGGAATCTGAGTTCCTATATTTCTAACTCTGGCTCTTCTTATTTGTTTAGGGACACTCAGATAATGCGCCTTTCCTTGTGCTTGTAAAATAATCTAATCATTAAAGTAAAATTCATCATTAACAGTCGTGGAGATCAGTGGGGAGAAATGTTGGGACCATTTTGGAATTTTGTCTACCACAACTGATGATGCCTTGGTGAAGGAGGTCTGAGGGCTTGTAATGCCTTCCTGGATAGGAGTGGAAAATGTTCCTTTGAAGGTAGATGCTTGAGAATTAATGTTTTGAATAGGTGACTAACACATTTTTGGTTTGCTAGTCAGCTTTATGGGCTCAGTGGAGTTTGGAGATGATAAATTTGTGGGGGTACCAATCTACACAGCTGTGTGATTTTTCTCTAGAAGTCTGGGTATAGATGCAGAAGAGGTTTGAGGTCTGTGAAAACTGGGCAAAGGACAACAGGTCAATGGAGATGACAGGCTTAAGTGATAGACTCTAGGATCTAGGCCAGAAACAAAAGACAGACAAAACCAGAGTGAAGAAGTAGAGACAGCAGTTATCTTGCAGGGCTGTAGGAGATGAACAGACTTCCAGTTATAGCAAGAAGTGGAAGAAGGCTCATTAAGAGGTTAAGGATACAGAGTAGTGGTTCCCCAAGGGTGGTTCTCAGATCAGCAGTGTTAGCATCATTTGGGGTCGTTAGGAAAATTCCCAGGTTTAACACAAACCTACTGACTTAGAAATTCTGGAAGTCTGGGAGCACAGGAATCTGTGTTTTAACAAGCACTGTAATAGGTATTGATGCCCCAAGGCTTGAGAATCATTGATGTAGTCTTTCATATTGTTTAAGAATGCTTTTATTGTGAATAGGATTCCAGAGGTACGGTAAGAAATTTCTAGAGGAAGAGAAGAGTATGAGACTAGTAGGAAACACTGAGGCACAACAGGACAAATGGCCTATGTTCTGCATGCTGACCTAGGATGCCAAGGATAAATGTAAAGGATGCCTGAATTAACTGGCGTTAGAATTTTCAGAAATAACAAGCCTTAGCCTGCTGATTCCAATCTGGACCACTTGTGTTACTGAGGTACACAAGGTACTGAGACTCCAAGGCCAAGACTAGGAACATTTATTGACGAGTAGGAAATCGGTCCATTCTGGGACTGGACTGGCTGTTCTCAACCCCTAGGGAATGAGTCAGAAATGGGAGAAGAGAAGAGTACTGGGGCCCTGAAGGGACACCTGTGAGGAAGCTCTATCTCCATATGGCTCACTAAAAAACAAGACTTACTCTCCCTTTGCTGCAGGCACCACCCTGATGGGCTGAGCTGCTTTTGCTGTGGCACAAGGATAGAAGAGCACAGGAGGCTGTGTTTCACCAACAGGAGGATGAAGGAAGTGGGGATGTATTTTGGGATGTGGGTAGCTGACCCATATAATAATTCCCCTATATTCTTAAAAACTTCATGATTCAGTGTGGGAAAAATCTCGGACTCAGTAAGATCTAAGCAAGTGAAATACAATGTAGCCACACAAGATTTTTCATTGCTGTTATAGGAACCTCTCATCAATTAACAAGCCATTTCAGAGAATTATACACACACCTTATGGTGCAGCAATGCCAAATATACTTAATATTAAAATAATCCATTTTATACTGTTAAAAAAACAATGTACAGATGAGTGTGTATGTCATTTTTGTAAAAAAACCCTATATTTGTGATATATAAAACATTTCTGGAAGACTAAACAAGAAATGTTTTACTGGTAAAACTGGTAGCCTTTGGGTAAGGGACATGGGTAGCTTGGGGAGAAAAGAAGGAAGAATTCTCACGATTACAAACCTTATGTACCTTTTAACTTTGGAGCACATGCATGCATTATTCAGAAATAAAAATAACTACATTTAAAAAATAAATAATGAGCTTTTATTATTCTGGACAACAGAGAAAAGCCATGCTAGAGTCTCTGGGAATTCTGGGAACTCACCCAGGGGAGGGGAAGCTGCAGCAGCACCTGGCGCAACCTCAGAGACTCACTCCCCCAGTCCGGGCCCCCTGGCAGAGGCAGCTCTGAAGGAATCACAGACTGCAGG
>NC_043701.1:43171916-43175618 GCF_006229205.1 Suricata suricatta | reverse complement strand
TGTTACTCAGTGTCACCAGTCGGAGAAAAACAAACTCCCATTTCTTCACCCTGTCTTTGTTCATGTCTAAGGATAATTTCTGACAATAGTTCAGATGCTTCAAGACACTGGAGAAGATAAACTAAACTATGGTTGCCAACATCAACTACCAGTGGTGCGAGCAGGCTGGGCCAAGGCACTGCTTTACACTAACCCAGACAGAACAAGGCTGGCCTGCTCATTCCCCACACACTGGCCTTTCCAGTGATCACTCCTGCCTTCCACATAGTTCACAACGAAATGAAAGTACCGTATTTGCCAAACCACTCATCTACTACCAGAATGGGTGCTTCCAACCTGATATGAGGGTATTGTTATCACCTCACCTTATGTCCTTTTCATGTCTTTTATTCTCTCGTATGATGTCATACATGGGATCTTCATGTGCCTTGAGGGTTAGAGAAGGGTAAGGTTGGATTAGGGCTTCATGGACTGTTGAGTTAAAATTAAATCCGTATTTCACTGAAACCAGTTTTTCCCCCCACGTCTTGAAAATGTTCTAATCCTTCTTTACGGGTCACCATCACTTCAAACTCATTGAAGTTTCAAAAAAGATTTTCCAATTATACAAATATAATTTGATAAACTATAATCTGAAGAGCCTTTTAAAGGATATAAACCATTGTAGAATCATTATTAAATATTACTTAAGGGGCACCTGGGTGGCTCACTTGGTTAAGCATCTGGCTTTGGCTCAGATCATGATCTCAGTTTGTGAGTTCGAGCCCTGTGTTAGGCTCTGTGCTGACAGCTCAGAACCTGGAGCCTGCTTTGGATTCTGTGTCTCCCTCTCTCTCTGACCCTCCTTTGCTCACGCTATCTCTGTCTCTCAAAAATAAACAAAAAACATTAAAAAAATTAAAAAAATAAATATTACTTAAGGTGAGAAGTATTGAGGTAATTCTATGTGGACAGATGATCAAGAGATATTAAACAAAATAAGTTAGAAAACGATATGTAAGAATGATTCATTTACAGGTGCACAAAAACATATGTATATGCCCAAAAACTGTGGAAGTATACTCATCAAGCTACTTAATGCATATTCGCTCTATAGAGACGCAATATTGGATTTGAAAAATCAATTATGAAAAGCCCTAATGTAACATGTCAATTTTGTTAAATAAAGCAAATGCATTCTTGTAACATTTGTATAATTTAAAATTACTTAGGATATCACTACACATACACTGAATTTTGTGGTATGTCAATTATCTTTAAAAATTTTAGTAAAAGTTTTACATATTAAAGATAAAAAAGCTAAAAATGTCTACATTTCTACCATCCAGAGATAGCCACTGTTAATATTTTAGTGTGGTTGTTCCAATCATCATTCCTAATTTATAAAAAATTAAATGTACAACTCTATTCTCTTTTTCACTTACTTTGTCTCTGTCTCTCAAAAAGAAATAAATGTTAAAAAAAAAAAGGAGGGGGGGTGCCTGGGTGGCTCAGTCGGTTGAGCGTCCGACTTTGGCTCGGGTCATGATCTCACGGTCCGTGGGTTTGAGTCCCGTGTCAGGCTCTGTGCAGACTGCTAGCTCAGAGCCGGGAGCCTGCTTCGGATTCTGTGTCTCTTTCTCTCTCTGCCCCTCCCCTGCTTATGCTCTTTGTCTCTCAAAAATAAATAAAAGATAAAAAAAAAAAAGGGGGGGTAATGACAGATCTATTTTACTGTTATGTAAAGAGGCTATATCATTTATACACATACTTTTACTTTATAATAGAAAGATATTTAATCTTTAGACAAAGACTGGGAAGCTAGAGTGATCATTTTAGTTATGAAACAAGACTTTTAAATAAGTAAAAAGTGACTGAATACATAACAATATCTTTCAGAAAAAGAAATCAGTGTTCCCAAAGCATAAGCAAATAACACTTTAACAAAAGTTAATTTTTTGTTAATGAACGAATATATAACACAAATTTAGTTTAACAGAGATGTAAACACTAGATACTTTGGCCAAAGGCTCTGGGAATATATTTCATGTTAACCTTCAGTTCACTGGTAACTGTTTCAGTCACTGACATTCTCCATCTCTGGTAAATGTAAATTGAAACTCAAGAGTTTTACTTACTACTCTGAACTGTTCTAACTTTTGGTTGCCTTTGATAAAGAAAGGGCATTCTTTGTCGCCTGTTCGGTGACCATACCGTTTACAACGCCAACCTAAAACAAAGAAGAGGGATATATTTCTGTAAGATAATGCAGTTTTACTTAATTAAGATAAAGTATCATTAGATCATATTAAAGATATTCTTCATTAGATTCCAATTTCTAAAGCAAATGCAATTAGTGGATGAACCATGTAAGATACCAGAAAATTGAGAGAAAACAATTGCTTCCTCAAAGTATCCTTTAATCTTGGTTTTTAAAAAATGAGCCAAGTAGGGGTGCCTGCGTGGCTCAGTTGGTTAAGCGTCTGACTGTGGCTCAGGTCATGATCTCACTGCTCATGAGTTTGAGCCCCGGGACAAGCTCTGTGCTGACAGCTTGGAGCCTGCTTCAGATTCTATCTCCATCTCTCCGCCCTCCCCTGCTCATGCTCTGTCTCTCTCTCTCTCTCTCTCAAATATAAAATTAAAAAAACAAAAAGAAATGAGCCAAGTAGTTACTAAGCAATCCTGTGCTAAAAGCAAAGTGTGATTTTTTTTTAATAGTGTGTTATGGCTTGAACTGTGTTGCTTCCTCCACCCTGTCCCCCCATTATGTTCAAAGTTCTAACCCCTTGTACCTCAGAATGTGACCTTATTGTGAGACAGGATCTTTAGAGAGGCCTGGGACAGATCCTTCCCTCACAGCCCTCAGAAGGAATCAACACTGCTCACACCCTGACTGCAGACTGATAGCCTCCAGAACTGTGAGACAATAAATTTCTGTTGTTTAAGTCACCTGAGAGCCTCTTCATAAAGGAAAGACAAGGACAAAAAAACAGAAAACACCAATTTGGAAGAAATAAAAACATAATAGGCAGAAGAAAAATTTAACATCCTTAGAGAACATATTGCAACAACAAAATAAAAAATCACAGAAGAAAAAAAGAGCTTTTGGAATTAAAATAAAAATCTTAATTCAAGGATTGGCAGATATGCTGATGAAATAGTCTAGAAAGAAGAAAACAAAAATAGGACAGAAATGATCAGAAATTAGAAAATCATTCTAGGAAGCTCATCGGTTGAATTCTAGCCCAACCTCAGGTGAGCCTGAGTCCCACTTCGGGTGAGCCCCACTTTCTCTCCCTCCCTTTCTCTGCCCCTCACCCACACCTTCTCTCTCTCTCAAAAAAGTCTTCTATAGTAAGAAGTCAACAGATAATGAAGAAACCTGAAAAATCAAGAAACAGGATAGATACGTGGAGATAAACATCAAAATACTGTTTTTTTTAGGTAATCTTTATACCCCATGTGGATCTCACAACCCTGAAATCCAGAGTCCCATGCCCCCTTGACTAAGCCAGCCAGGACCCACCCCCTCTGCAAATGATCCCCTTAAAAAGAGGTTTACATGTTTGTTTACCTTCAGGGTGAGGTGAATGGGGCAAAGGGACTAGGAACTGCTATTTTAATTATGCGCATGACAAATCTCTGTACAAACAAACGTCTTTACAAGGCAGCAGTACCCTTTCTTCAAATACCAAACACCACTTAAGCTGGATGAAGGTG
>NC_043701.1:43165777-43171816 GCF_006229205.1 Suricata suricatta | reverse complement strand
TTAAACATGTTACATAAACTAATGAATTGTTCAGCCCTAGAAAAAACATCAACCAGATTCCTTTAAATTTGGAGAAACAGTTGTAAAGTGGACTTTTTAATGGTTGGAATCAATGTTCAATTTTTGAAATCAGTGAAGGAAAAGGTTGCTAATAATAACAGATTGAAAAATGTGTAGTCAGTTCCATCACACTTCTTTTCCACTTATGCAAAAGTATTTACATATTTTCCAGGAATATGGATTTTAGTTTGACATTATGCTATTTGTACACCTCCTATGGCAAAGGAAAGTATTATAGGATTACTGGGTATTTATGTAAATGTTACCTCCTCTCTTCCAAACTCCCTTAAGTCCCAATCCATAAGGTATAGCATTAATGTTTCTAATGAATGGCTGCTGATGGAACTGTATCACCTTAATTCAGGCAAATTCCCATGATTCGGGCTGAGAGGCATATGCATAAAGCATGCCATAGCTTTCTACCAGAAAATATTCCAAGTATTTGCTCTGGAAATACTATATCTAAAAAGTTAACTCTGTTTATACACAGTCGTTTACCATGTAATCTTCTAGGACTAAGTCCTCCTCTGTCCCTTTGGATTAACGATGGTGAGGAAGAGAGCAGAGAAGCCTCCATCACAGTCTTATTTGGAAGCATCCAGAGATGAAGTCAAAGCGAAGTTTTTCTTGCTGTAACAATTCATGGCATTTCTCAAGAAGAAATGTGAAGGAAATGTGTGGGGAACAGCATTCCTGTTTTCCTTTCCTACATTCGTTCTACACTCCCAGCACTACTCTGTGTGGGAGTTTTCCAACACCACCAAGAAATTCACCTGTTCTCAGAGGACCCGGTGTACCTGGAGTCAGCATCAGAACCCCCAGGTTAAGGGTCGAGTCTCACAAAACTGCCACCTTCCAAACGCTTTAGATCCCACTCACAAGTCCAGGTTGCTACTAACCCATAGGCTGTGAAGTAGAGGTTCCCCCAACACCCTCCTCTGGTTTGATTAATTTGCTAGAGCAGCTGTTAGCACTCAGGAAAACACTGCCCTTACTCGATGACTGATCTATCATAAGTGGTTATAACTCAGGAGCAACCAGATGGAACAGATCCATAGGGTAAGGTATATGGGAAGGGGCATGGGGCTTCCATGTCCTCTCCAGGTGCACCCCACCTCCATGTGTTAAATCTTGAAGCTCTCTGAACTCCATTTGGGGGGGGTTATAGAAGCTTCATTACATAGTGATCAATATGATCAATTAATCAGTGGCCATTGGTGATCATTTCAGTCTCCCTAGAGGTAAGGCTGAAAGTTCCAACTGTCTAATCACAGAATGGGTTCCCCTGGCAACCAGTCCTCAACTTTAGGAGCTTTGCTACAGTCACCTCATTAACATAAACAGTTTGGCTGAAAGGGGCTTGTTATGAATAACAAAAGAAACTTTTCACCTTTATAGTTCTGGACCTATTTCAGGAATTGGAAGCAAAACTAAACATTATAAGAAAAGATGTTCCTATGGCCTTTATATAGGAATTACAAGGTTTTAGGAGCTGTGTGCCAGAACAGTGGATGAAAACTAAATATGTACTTCTTATTATAGGTCATAATATCACATCCACCAAAGTTGTTTTCTTTGATGGATCTTAAGATCCATGATCACATCTTAAGAGAAGGGCCAAAGAAAAAGCATTTCACTTTTCCCTTGGTCAGTTTCTCTAACCCTTATAACCTCCAGTTAAAGATCCCTGATCTGAAGGATCTTTAAAAGTTGGTGCATAAGAAGAGGGTCAGGATGTAGTAAACATTAAATCATTAAGTGTTTCTATACTTTGCAGCCATTCTGAAGTATTAAAATAAGTCCTTCTCCGGAGGCTTACAACATTAAGGTACAGATCTGAGCTAAAACATTTATGTATTACTCCTTATAGAAGAAGTACAAATCCCTTTAAGAGCTTGAGATGATCTTTGAGTACACAGACGCCCAGCCTCAGAATTTGATTCCTCTCTCTCAGGCTTCTGGGTCTCTTTCAGTTCAGTCCCTGACCGGAAATAAGGAGGGCCTCCCCAGTCCATGCAGCCGAGCACGGGCAAGGGAAGTTTTCTGTCTGCTATAACAGGGTGATTCCTGGTCTGGAAACCAGATGATGGAAGCTTATCCCTACTAAAATCCATGATTGAAAACCCTATAGCTCTGTTTCCCATTAACTTGGTATATATGTCAGGGCATAGCTCAAACGCTTCATAGTTTGACATTTCCCCTCACAAATTCCTTAGAATTATCTGCCTCCACATGGATGTTCCCAGCATCAACTACCAAGAGTGTATACATTTGGTATCTGCACACACTCGACCCAGTCCCTGCCTTAGAGAGGGCATAAGGTCATTGTCCTTGTTACTACCTCCCACAGCCTCCTGGTAGTTTGCTTTGGGGAGGGGAGTGTTGTCAACACCTAGGGAACTATGGTATGTAAATTTTATCACAATAAATAAAAAGGATAAATAAGCGATGTGGGGGGAAATATTTAGGGAAAACTAGATTCACAACAGTATGTGCGCCTAACTCAAATTGTACTCAAGCTCTGAATTTAAAATGTTACTGGAGTCTTCTGTTTTCCAGTGATAAACATGGTGCTAGACTAATTACTAGATTCAGCTAAACATGTACTGATAGTCATATACAGGTGAGCACAGGGGCTCTGAGTTGTGTGCCCTTGCACGTTTAGTTAACCCATGAACAGTTATTAATACAGGAAATACACTGCTGGCCCAGTACAGTGGTTGCAACTCAATGAAAGAATGCCAGATGTCACAAGGTCTGGGTGATTGTCCCAATTCAGCCGCTTACTGGTGTAGTGTTCAATTTTTGGAATCAGTGAGGCAAATGTTGGAATTGATATTGAAAAAAATGAAGGTCAGAGTCCCTGGCCTGCCCTTCTCTAATTATGTGATTTTATCAAGATAGTGTAATAACTATAATAAGGCATATTTTATGAGTCTCACAGGAGATAGGGATAGACTTGGCTGAATGCTGATGTACCACCTACATGGGGAAAAGGAAGTGATCCCTGAAGCCAGATATGGAAGAGGAGTTTCTGAGTCCCGTGGCTTTAGACTACTCGGCAATGACAAAGAATGAAATCTTGCCATTCCGAACAAGGTGGATGGAACTGGAGACTACTATGCTAAGTGAAATAAGTCAGTCAGAAAAAGACAGATACCATATGTTTTTACTCATATGTGGAATTTGAGACACTTGACAGAAGATCATAGGGGAAAGGAAGGAAAAATAAGTTACAAACGGAAGTAAACCATAAGAGACTTTTAAATACAGAGAACTGAGGGCTGATGGGGGTGGGGCGGGAGGTGAGCATTGAGGAGGGTGCTTGTTGAGATGAGCCCTGGGTGTTGTATGTAAGTGATAAATCATGGGAATCTACTCCCGAAGTATACTACACTGTAAACACTGTATATTAGCTAACTTGACAATAACTTATTTTTTTTAAAAAGGCGAAGGTGTCTAGGAAGTCCACCGTCAGGTCTGTGCCCACCTCCACTCAGAAGCAGCTGGCCAGTCCTTAAAAGCTGAAGATCTATACAAAGATGTGAAGTCTGGCTTGGGATGGCCAGGCTTCTCGACTGGTCCACATCTTAGTCCTTGTGATGCTAGTGCTCTAGTCTTGTGAGCTGCCTCATGGGACTGCTGAGAGCAACTTGTTTTCAACAGAAGGAGCGACCCCCGCAAAGTGCCTTTTACATGCATGGTGTGAGGCTCTGAAGGGTTAAAAATAACTTGTCCAAAGTACAAGTTTTAGTGTTATGCATCAATTCAAACCAATTTTTTTTTTACCTGTCTTAAAGAACAAATTCAACCTAGTAAATTTGAAGATCTAATTGGCTTTATTAATTGATTCATGAATCCAGTAGCATCTCATCTAGCAAGTAGAGAGATGCTCCCAAGAGTTGTGCAAAACAAGAGTTCTACCACTAGGGTGGCGAATGAAGTTATTAGCAAAAGAAAAGGAAGGATTGCTCCAGGCAAAGTCACTTTCCCTTAGTTGGAAGAGCAGGGAGTTTCATCATGCAGATTACCTCATCTTTCTTCTGCCAGGAGGGCCCATGTGACAGATTCCTTTATTGGTGCCAGCCAGAAAAATTACTGCTTTAGGTGAAGACTGCATTTATGGATGAGGTTGAAACTGTAACTAGAATATGTATGAAGGTCCAGTTTGGTGACCTGGCCTAACTGGCTCCATTTGGGGCCTGTGGTTTTCTTTTTAACACCTCCAAAGGCCATGCACAGTGATCGAGAACTAGAAAATGTTCCACCTGGAATGTGGGGGTTTTCTACTCCAAAAAAATAAAAAATTCTTCATTATCAAGACAGTTGCACAGTTATACAGAAAATCAGATAACAAAAATAATACAGTTTAGTAATGAGTTTGATTTACTTTACTCAAAGGAAATAAATTCATGGATTGAGTACAGTTCCTCATTCTTCTAGGGATTTTGGGCGAAAGCAAGTTTTCTGTGCCCTTAGTTCTCTCTTCTGATACTTCTGTGTACGGCATAACTATTGACGGGATACTTCTGCAAGGAGTAAGTTTTTAAGTTGAACCTTCAATATTGACTGATAATTATGTTTACTTTCCCCTATTTTACCCATTCTTTTTTGTTAGGAGGAAAATACCAAGTTGAATAGAGCTAGAGTGGAGACTTAATTCTTGAAAGAAATTATAGAAATAACACTAAAACTTTAAAACAAAAATGTAGCCTGTGTAACTCTATCACAGAAGGGAGCTGCAAATAGCATATTTGGGGCCCTTTTTTCTTTCATATCTCAAATTACCTTTGGTTTTTCCTTCAAAGGGAAATTTTGCCTGGGCTTATGCCAGCAGAGGTATAAGGAAAATGCCATTTTTATCTTCATTTTTTTTAATGAATAAACTTGAGGTGATATATTTACATATAAATAAATATCATGAAAAATAAAGGTCCCTCCCTCAGGTACCCTTCCAGAAGTCTGCTATTCATAACAAGGCATATCTGTGTTTATATTATATATATATAGTCTCCTTTTCCCCACATACACAAATGGAAGCACACCAAATACTTTACCCTACTCATTTTTTTAAATTAACTTAAATTGTTTTAGATATTGTCCTACATTCCTTTTGGGATAATCAATATCTATTTGACTATTAGATAAATGAATTACCATTTTAGCATTTATTAATGTTTTCCTGATGCTAAAAGTGAGACATTTTCACTATACAAAACCCAGAATATTAATCATCTCTGAACACACCACCCACATTTCCAGGCTTTTAGAGTCAAACACAATTTTGTTTGATTGATTGATTGCATAAGCTGGGGAGAGGGGCAGAGGGAGAGAGAGAATCTGAAACAGGCTCCACACTCAGAGCAGAGCCCAACATGGGGCTCGCTAGCACAGCCCTGGAATCATGACCTGAGCTAAAATCAAGAATCCGACAGTCAACCGACTAAGCCACTCAGGTGCCTCTCAAATCACAATTTTAAACCAGCCTATTGCCCAGATCCCCTCTCTCAAAATATTACTTATAGAGTCATTGACAAGATATAAGCTGTTCGGTTGTCCTGCTTCATTTTCCAATTGCTACTGTTTTGTAGAGGGAAGGGGGTGTGTCCAGTGTGTGTGATAGCCAGTCGTGTGACAGTACTTAAAAATGAACATGATTATACCTAAAAATTATGTTACATGCAAATTGTATCTCAACCTAAAAATAATTTTTAAGTGAACATAAGCATTGGTGCTAATTTTGCAGATTTGGAATCCAGAACCCTTTCAGGGTACTTCAGCAGAGTGATAGGAAGTGAAAATGAATTGGGAGCGTAGGCATGATGTGTGTGTACTCTTAGGACCCTCCGGGGTCCGCAAACTCCAAGGGAACATATATTCCCACACATCATACATCTGCTTATTCTGGCAGCATTCAGTAAAGAATGTCATCCAGGCCCCGTGCAGGGATCCTGCACCCCAAGTCCAGTGAGGTCAGTA
>NC_043701.1:43164630-43165677 GCF_006229205.1 Suricata suricatta | reverse complement strand
GGATTTATGGCCCGTCAGTGCTTTTCTGTGATTCTGTCACTTTGTAATTAGCTCTCGGAGGCAAACGTAAGTTTGCTGTTAACAGTTACTCAGCAAATAACCCGTTCCTATTTCAGGCACTTCTATTACCTCTGCTAACATGATCATGTAAGGAAAAGTTGTCAAAGGAGTCAGATCTTTTGTAATTAACCTGGGAGCTTTGACACAAAATGCATTGCGTTGTTGGAGGCTGGCTTGCTGTTTTCATCGTGACCCTTGAGCCGAATTTCACCTTAGTAAGCCAGTGGTTGCAGGATACAGGCGCTACATTGCTAGCATGTACATATGTGGCCTCTTCTTGCCCTCCATGGCCCTGTCTTGTGCACTGCAGATTTTCAAAAATCTTTGCCTAGGATAAGCACGAGCTCAGTAGGGCCTAGACTAACCCCTCAGTGTCTTTAACTGTGGGATGCCAGATATTGGTTAACACTATACATTTATTTTGTAGCTCACAAAGCACTCATAGACAGTGGAGAGATTATAACCTCCTTTTGCAGATAAGGAAATGCAGGTTCAGGAGTTAAGTAACCTGTTAAGGATACATTGACCTGTAAACTAGCAAAACTAAAGAGAAACCCAGGTGTCTGATACCCAGATTAGTTGGATTTTTCCAATTCAGGGATTTAAACTTTCTAGACTGTTGACATATTTGGTTTGGCTAGTTTAGAGACTTTTTTGCTTTTAAGTCAAAATGTTTATTTTTAGAGTAATACTTTAAACATCAAATAGTACTAAAAGACCGAACTAAGAATTCAGGGTTTGCATCCCTGTTCTCTAGTCACCCACACATTCCCAGCACCCCTCCCTCCAACGAAGGTTTCAACAAAGAAACTTAGTTTTTTCTTCTGGGACTTTCTCAATTTCTAAGTCATATGCTTATACTGCTTTTTTAGATTGAACAATAGACATTACCTATAAACCTCTTGTCACATAAATGAGGGTTTAATTCTCTTTCCCTACCCATCTTGCATCTGTCCTTCATTATAATTTTTGTTCAATCAGTAGTTG
>NC_043701.1:43157026-43164530 GCF_006229205.1 Suricata suricatta | reverse complement strand
CCTGCCGGTACCGGAGGTCGGAGCGCGTCCCCTGGCGGCGGCCGCGAGCGGGCGGAGGAGGCCGGCGGGGCAGCCGGGAAGCCCCTCCCCCGGGAGGCCGGGAGCGGGTGCGAGGTGGCTTTGCAGCCCCGGTGGGTCCAGGGGCGCTGCTGCTACGTGGTGCTGGGATTCAAAGACTTTGAAGAAAGCAAGACTCTCCGTAAAAATTCTCAAAATTTCCAAAACATGGTTAAGATATAGCGTACAGTGTATTTAGACAAGTTTTGGATGCTGGACAAAAAAGCTGTATATACTGAGCACTTTATATGTGTTGGCCATTGGGCTAAGCCCTTAATTGTTGATTTAATCTTTAAAAACTTACTCAGTGCTGTTATTACCCCTATGTATTAACCTTGCCTTATTGTGTAAAGAGGTTCAGGTGCGCCTGCGTGGCTCAGTCCTTTAAGCATCCTCCTGTTGATTTCCACTCCGGTCAAGATCTCCTTAGTGCCTAAGACCCAAACCTCCACCCTACCCATGCTGTCAGCACAGAGCCGCCTTGGGATTCTCTCTCTCTCTTTCTCTGCCTCTCTCTCTCTCTCAAAAATAGATAAAAACAATTTTTAAAAAGGAGGCCCAGAGTTCAGTAACAGGCCCAAATATGCAGAAGTAGTGATTTCTGGAGCCAGGATGGAAAGTGCTAAGTGCTTAACTTTGCATTTTGAAAATGTGTCCGATATGTTATGATAGTTGTTTTAGCTTTAACATAATGGAAGCAACCATGAAGGAAGTAAAAGTAACAGCATAAGGAATATATCCCTCAAATGTGGTGTTCAGTATAGTTAACACTTAAAAGATATGAGGAGCTAGTTTGGATTTATTAGAGAAAATCAAAATGAACAAATGTATAAAGGCTACGAACAGAAACAAAATATTACACTGATACGTCTAAAGCTTGGAAATCAGATTCTCCTCTCAGAGGAAAGAACTGATGCATTAACCAATCTAGTGGCTGATGCAAGTTGCCTGAACTGTTAGGTGCCCTGAAATACCCTGGGCGTGAGGTGTTCGATTCTGGTTTTCTGGGTTTGATGAACTACTTGATTCCCTTCAAACTAATTTTTGTTTAAACCAGCTAGAGTGGATTCTGTTGTTTATGACTAAGAACTGTCAGAAACAATGTTTGATTGCAAAGTTAGTTTTATTTTTTTAATGTTTATTTTTTGAGAGAGAGAGAGAGAGAGAGAGAGAGAGAGAGAGAGAGAGAGAGAGAGAGAGGGAGAGAGAGAGGATCCAAAGCAGGATCTGTGCTGAGAGTGGAGAGCCTGATGTAGGGCTTGAACTCAAACTGAGATCATGACTTGAGCTGAAGTCAGACGCTTAACTGACTGAGCCACCCGGGCACCCCACAAAGTTAGTTTTAAAAATTAACCTGGATAGGGGTACCTGGGGGGCTCAGTTGGTTAAGTGACTGACTCTTGATCTCAGCTCAAGACTTGATCTTATCGTCTTAAGTTCAAGCTGCCCCCACCCCGCCCCGCCCCTTTGCGTTCTATGCTAGGTGGATGCTTACTTAAAAAATATCAACCTGTATGTCCTAATAAAGGAATATAATGATAGTATAATTCATTATTTAGAAACATAAGGTTTCCTTCTTACATTTTAAAGCAACCTCTTCTAATTCTCACACATGAGAGGTGAAGGTATTGCATAACTCAGTCATTTGAAAAGCAGAGATCCCTGGTCCCAGCTCGTGTGGAAGCCTCTGCTACTCGTGTGATTCCACATGTTTGAGCACATCTAGTCCATGCTTGAGATGAGCTTTCTAGGATCCTGACAGTATCAGGGCCCATGGAGCCTCCTGAGCAAGAACCCACCCAGTCATGGTCATAGGCATCAGGCACCCAAGTTTGGCCAGTAGCAAAGCCACCCTTGGAGGGAAGGAATAATTCCAGTCATTTGGTTGGTGTGAGCCACTCAGATTTATCTCTGGTATGCACCAGAGATGTCTGAACTCTGGGGAGTGCCAGAAGCTCTGAAGTTAGAAAGGTGGAGGAAAGAGCTAATAAAAAAATTCAAAAACATTCATTTATTTATTCATCGAACCGTAAATTAGACCTGCTATGTAAATAATAAATTGTGTGAGGTTTAAAAAATAACATCTGTTGGGTGGGCAGTTCTGCTTTGGGTTGGCTTGATGGATCCCAGCTCTGCTGGGCTTGGTTGGTCTAAGAGGACATCACTCACGTGTCTGGTCGGGCTGTGAGATGACCTGAGGACATGTTTCTCATCATTCAGCAGGCTTCTACAGGCCATTCACATCGAAGTGGTGGCAGTATTTCCAAGAGAAGCATGAGAGGGAAAAGTACTTCTTGAGGCTTCACTTGCATGTTTACTAATGTCTCATTGACCAAAGCAAGTCAAGTTCAGATTTAAGGGTAGAGCTGCAAATTCATATTGTAAAGAAATGTGCAAAGATAGAAGAAACTGCAGCTATTTTTGTAAACTGTCACACTCATTAAGAGGAATTATGGCACCAGCTGTTGAAAATAAACTTATCATGCTACAAATGATAAATTACCTTAGCTTTCCCAGCAAATAGTATTCTTCCTATTATCCCATGCTGTCACTAAAATAGGTTGAATTTGGATATCACAAGCTTTCAGAAGCTTCTCCTGTCACAGGGAGTATGTGTTTTTTAAAAATTAAACAGTTACATGGGGGCACCTGGGTGGCTCAGTCAGTTAAGTGTCTGACTCTTCATTTCTGCTCTGATGATCCCCCGGTTTGCAGGACTGAGCCCCGAGTTGGGTTTTGCGCTGACAGCGTGGAGCCTGCTTGAGATTCTCACTCCCTTTCTCTCTGTCCCTCCCCTACCTATCCTTGCGCTCTCTTTCTCTCTCAAAATAAATAAATAAACATTAAAAAAATTAGGCAGTTACATGTCTTAGGTTGAAATATAAATTAGTACCAAGATAATTTTCATTTAATTATTTTCACACAGTATTCTATTCTATTATTTAAAAAACTTTTATTCTGGGGCACCTGGGTGGCTCAGTTGGTTAAGTGTCCGACTCTTGGTTTTGGCTCCAGTCATGATCTCACAGCTTCATGGGTTCGAGCCCCGCATCGGGCTGTGTGCCGGCAGCCTGGAGCTTGCTTGGGATTCTCTCTCTCCCCCTCTCTCTCTGTCTCTTCCCCACCTGCACTATCTCTGTCTCTCTGAAATAAACCTAAAAAACAAAACAAAACTTTAATTACAAAGGTAATGCAGACCATTGAATGAGTAATGGAAAACAATGATCAAAGAAAAATCAAATCACTCCTAGCCCGTTGTGTAGCCACAGTAAAGATTTTTGTGAAAATTCCTTCCAATATTTTTACTTTTCTTTATAAAAATAATCAAATGGCTTACATCTTTTACACTTTTTCTCACATTATGAACACTTCAAGTCAAATGTTTTGATAATTTCAATTTTAATGGTGGAATAGAATTTCATCATAACTTGCCTATGCTCCTATTATTGTCAATCCAGGTAAGTTTCATTTTTATTAAAAATTAAAAAAAAAAATAGGCTCTGCACCCAACCTCGGGTTGAACTCACTCACGATCAAGAGTCAGATCCTCTACCAACTGAGCCAGCCAGGTGCCCCCCGTTTCTTTTTTTAATAACCAATGTTGTGATGGTTTAATAATATCAAAATATTAAAAATTAATGATTTAGATGATTTGCATGAAACTCTTATTTTTAAGAACTGTAATAACTTATAATTATATTTTCTAGTCGGAATGGGAATTATGGTGAAAAACAAGAAATTTAAAACCTAAGATAAAATCCAGTGGAAAAAAACAAGAACACTTTTAGAGTATTATACGTATAGCGATTTTGAAAGCAAAGAAGAAATTGGCATTATTATTATTTTCCATTGTAAGGTTAAATATTTACATACCTATATGCCAGGTAATCCACTCTAGGGAATAGGCTACAGAGACTAGCTCATATGATCAGGGAATAGGTACAAATAACCTCATACTAGCACTGTTTCTACTAGAAAAAAAAGAAACACCTGGAAATTGTTTAAAGGGTTCCACCACTTTGACGATTTGATCTTTAGCCCCGTCCTCTTCTTCAGAGTGAATACGTACTGGGCCAGCACCACTCCAACCACTAGGGCACACACACTGGCGCTCGCTCTTGTGGCCACGCTGGCCTCCGCCGCTGTGTTCAAGGATTGGTGCTCTTGCACCTCAGGGCGGGAAAAGTATCGACTCGCAGAGGCTCGCAAGCGCGTGCCCGCGGAAATGCCCTGACGCTCCGCCCCATTTGCGGGAGCTTCGCCCCCTAGGAAAGCCCCACCCCCGAGCGCTGACACGCGGGGCAGGAAGGCGTGGAGGGGGTGTGGTCTGCGCCGCGGTAGAGTCGGAAGGCGGGTCTTCCTCAGAGCCTAAGTCTGAGGAGCAGTCAAAAGACGGAAAGGGAATGGTATTAATTATCTCTCTGCTAATGAGGACCAGCGAGTGGTTTACTCCAGCCCCGTCCAGTAGAAATCTGATTCCAACCACGACCAACGCAGAAAAAGTCTTTCGCCTTCCACCCTCCTCAGCCACTCTGGACTACAGCCCCCAGAAGGCATCGGAGCTGACCGTCTGACTTGCGCAGTGGCGTTCGTTGTAAAGTGCTATGACAACAGGGCGAAGATGGCTTGGAGTTAGGCAGGAGTGGGGAGGTGTCCCTTCCGCCGTCGCTGTCCTTTATCTGCTACATCCCACTGAGTGCCTGCCTCACCATTTCCTCCTCTTTGTGAGCAGTAGGATTTGCCGTTGTTCTGGCCTGCCTGGTCTCTTACAAGGGATTGACGCCGTTTCCCCAGCTTGTCTCTGGGGTTGACACAGAAGGGATGCAGGTTTACTCCTTGTGGGTGTCACTCCAACTCTGTGGAGCTGGTGGTGCTGCCTGGTGAGGCTCTTTCTCTCGGCTTGGGACGTGGAACAGGTTGGAGCAGGGGAACGACAGAGAATAGTGAAGTGAGGGGTTGCTTTTCTCTGCACCCTCCAATCTTGGTCTCGTCGTTCCAGTCCTGGGACCCTGGCGGGCGTTCTTAAAGGGGGATCTGCAGAGAGTTCCAGGAAAGGTGAAGCAGGACTCACCTGATTCGGCATCAGGTAAGAGAATGTCTGGGAGAGTGAATCCCCTTTCTGTGTTTCGTTTTATGGGCAAGATTGATCCCCAATGCCATGTAATGGTTTTGGAGGATATTGGATGATAGATTTCTTAAGGATGTTTGTGTTAAAAATAAGACAAAGCGCAAGTACGACACAATGTGTGTGAGGTTTATGAACATTTAAGAGAAAGGATGATAAGAAATTTTAAAGATTCCATTCAGGAATGTCTCGTAGTGCACCAGCAGCCTTCCCCCCGCCCCCGCACTCCAACAGGTCTTGGGAGCAAATGGTCTAAGTTCTCAGCCTATGACTGAAGCAAGGTGCATGCACTAATACCCTTTAATTCTTGCAATAGGATTATTGCTTCTCCTTCTCTCTGTGTTGCAGACCACAGCAGTTTAGATGACCTTAGCTGGTTTTTATCAGCATCTCCTTTGCCTAATCCAGTCCTGCAATTGGCTTGAATTCATAGTTTTTTGTTTGTTTGTTTTCCATCTGACTTTTATTTTAAGCATGAAAACAACTTGAAGATGCTAGGGGGAAAACTATGGGTCTTCACGAAAGTCTGCCAGCACTTAGAGTGGGATAGATTTTCTAACTTGTTAGAAATATGTAAGTAAAATAATTGCTGAGATTTTTTTTGTATGTGTGAATAGACTGAACACTTATTTAAAATAATTTAAAAAAGCTTTTCATTTGCAAATAACTTATAAGTTATTAGAGTTTAAGGAAGTTTTCATTTTGTGTAGTTGTGTGTAATTGCTCTTGAGTTACAACTGCACACTTGTGTTTATGGTACAATTTCCTGATGGAAACATTCATTGAAGGGGAAAACGTCCAGTATCAGGGCATCTGGGTGGCTCATTTGATTAAGCGTCCAACTTTGGCCCAGGTCATGATCTCATGGTTCGTGGGTTTGAGCCCGGTGTCAGGTTCTGTGCTGACAGCTCAGAGCCTGGAGCCTGGCTTCAGATTCTGTGTCTCATTGTCTCTCTCTGCCCCTCCCTGACTTGTGCCCTGCCTCTCTCTGTTTCTCAAATATAAGCAAATGTAAAAAAAAAAAAAGTCCAATATCAATAGTATATGGTTTTATTTATTTATTTTAATGTTTATTTATTTTTGAGAGAGAGAGAGAGAGACAGTGGGAACAGGGGAGAGGCAGAGACAGTATCTGTCGGCACAGAGCCCGACATGGGGCTCGAACCCATGAACTCTGAGATCATGACTTGAGTTGAAGTCAGACGCTTAACTGACTGAGCCATCCAGTGCCCCTATATAGTATTTTTTACTGTTTTAAACATTTTGATGTATGCGTCAAGTTTCATCCCTCCGAATAAAGACTGTAAAATATTTCTAAAAAATTGTTCAAACACATGAAGTTATTATAAAACATCCCTGCCAATTAACATTTCAGTGAAAGTTTACTGTCAGTTTTTTGGATATCCTGTTCAAATATTCAGTCCAGAGGTTCAGATTGGCATTTGTAACTTTGTCTTGCTTGGGATACATTCCACTACCACAACCACTTCTACTATTACTCCTGCTAAGTTACTAGTGACATTTATCGGACATTTATTGAGTACATCCTATGGGTTGGGCATTGGGTAAGCAGTTACAGGTGTTAGGTCATTTTATCTTCCTATTCTGCAGAACAATTAGGAGGCTATAGGGTGAGGGATTTGCCTACTTGCAGAGGTTACTCTGCTATAAAGTGTGAAATGAAAAAGGGAACCGAAATCTGTCTAACTCCCTCTCCTTGCTCTTTTGTCTTATGTCTTTTATTGAAAATTCCAACACTGATCCCTTAGACTATTGTCTTCAAAAGCCGCATTCTTCTAATTCTACATACACTTGTCATCTTTCTTGCACTGGATGCCCTGATTCCTACTTTCCAAAATTTGAGGCAGCACTAGGATGACCTGGAGAAAGCAAAACTCCAAATATAAACAATAGTAACGTCAGTGAACCACCTCCTAATTCCGGGATCTGCCTTCTAATCCACATATTCTTTCCACGGGAGTCTTGAGGTTATCATTGTTGCAGTGATTCTTCTAGTCATCCTTCCTTATTGTAGGATTAGGGCAGTGGGGTGTGAAAACATCCCTATCTTAAAGGAAAACTAAACCTGAGTAAATTTGGTGTGGAAGATAACATATATAAGTAAATATTAAAAAATTTAAAAAGTGTCAAGTGATAAATATGGAAAAGTATTTCTGGAGGTTAGGGGATAAAGAGATTATCTTCTATTATTCTTTTAAAAAAATTTAAAGGTTTTATTATTTATTTTTGAGAGAGAGAGAGACAGAGTGCAAGCAGAAGAGGGGCAGTGAGAGAGGGAGACACAGAATCCAAAGCAGGCTC
>NC_043701.1:43155866-43156926 GCF_006229205.1 Suricata suricatta | reverse complement strand
AAATATTAAAAAATTTAAAAAGTGTCAAGTGATAAATATGGAAAAGTATTTCTGGAGGTTAGGGGATAAAGAGATTATCTTCTATTATTCTTTTAAAAAAATTTAAAGGTTTTATTATTTATTTTTGAGAGAGAGAGAGACAGAGTGCAAGCAGAAGAGGGGCAGTGAGAGAGGGAGACACAGAATCCAAAGCAGGCTCTAGGCTCTGAGCTGTCAGCCCAGAACCTGTTGCGGGGCTTGAACTCACGAACTGAGAGATCATGACCTGAACCACCCAGGGCACTCCTTTTATTTTTTATTCTAGTAAGGCATAAGAAACCATTTTTTTTTCTGGCTCTTAATAAGTATGGATCTTCAAATTACTGTTTTCTCGTCATCCTTTAAAAATTTAATTAGGTCAGGTGCCTGGGTGGCTCAGTCGGTAAAGCATCTGACTTCAGCTCAGGTCATGATCTTGGGGTCTGTGAGTTCCAGCCCTGTGTCAGGCTCTGTGCTGACAGCTCAGCCCTCAGCCCTTGGAGTCTGCTTTGGATTCTGTGTCTCCCTGTTTCTCCTCCCCTCTCCTGCTCATGCTCTGTCTTTCTCTCTCTCTTGAAAAAGATAAACATTAAAAAAATTAAAAATTTAATTTAGTGTATGAAATACTTTCCTGCAGTTTGAACTTGTAGTGATTAGAATTAATATTTATAGAGTATAGCTTTTTGGTCTTTGTGGAGAGGTTGCACTTGTTAAGGGATCTGGAGTAGACAGAATGGTTTTGGATGCTACTTGTACGGACTTACTAGTTGTGACCACTTGGGCAGGTTTTTAAATCTCTCTGTACCTGAGTAATAGTATCTACCTTCTGTTTTGAAGATTATAATAGAATACTTGCAAAGCACTTAGAACACTGCCTTGGACTTAACAAATGATTAGTAAATGTTAGCTATTCCTTTCTAGGGAGAAGGGATAATAGCCATTGA
Source organism: Suricata suricatta (assembly GCF_006229205.1). Taxonomy (NCBI): domain Eukaryota; kingdom Metazoa; phylum Chordata; class Mammalia; order Carnivora; family Herpestidae; genus Suricata; species Suricata suricatta. The sequence continues at coordinate 43,155,964 of NC_043701.1, read as the reverse complement.
AAGTCTTTGGTTTTTGGTTTTCATTTACTTAAAAAAAACCAGAAAACTGAGGAGCTGGGAATCAACATTGAATGAATAGAGGATAAAATGCAAATGCT
>NC_043701.1:43127796-43155766 GCF_006229205.1 Suricata suricatta | reverse complement strand
AAATATTAAAAAATTTAAAAAGTGTCAAGTGATAAATATGGAAAAGTATTTCTGGAGGTTAGGGGATAAAGAGATTATCTTCTATTATTCTTTTAAAAAAATTTAAAGGTTTTATTATTTATTTTTGAGAGAGAGAGAGACAGAGTGCAAGCAGAAGAGGGGCAGTGAGAGAGGGAGACACAGAATCCAAAGCAGGCTCCAGGCTCTGAGCTGTCAGCCCAGAACCTGTTGCGGGGCTTGAACTCACAAACTGAGAGATCATGACCTGAACCACCCAGGGCACTCCTTTTATTTTTTATTCTAGTAAGGCATAAGAAACCATTTTTTTTTTCTGGCTCTTAATAAGTATGGACCTTCAAATTACTGTTTTCTCGTCATCCTTTAAAAATTTAATTAGGTCGGGTGCCTGGGTGGCTCAGTCGGTAAAGCATCTGACTTCAGCTCAGGTCGTGATCTTGGGGTCTGTGAGTTCCATCCCTGTGTCAGGCTCTGTGCTGACAGCTCAGCCCTCAGCCCTTGGAGTCTGCTTTGGATTCTGTGTCTCCCTGTTTCTCTTCCCCTCTCCTGCTCATGCTCTGTCTTTCTCTCTCTCTTGAAAAAGATAAACATTAAAAAAATTAAAAATTTAATTTAGTGTATGAAATACTTTCCTGCAGTTTGAACTTGTAGTAATTAGAATTAATATTTATAGAGTATAGCTTTTTGGTCTTTGTGGAGAGGTTGCACTTGTTAAGGGATCTGGAGTAGACAGAATGGTTTTGGATGCTACTTGTACGGACTTATTAGTTGTGACCACTTGGGCAGGTTTTTAAATCTCTCTGTACCTGAGTAATAGTATCTACCTTCTGTTTTGAAGATTATAATAGAATACTTGCAAAGCACTTAGAACACTGCCTTGGACTTAACAAATGATTAGTAAATGTTAGCTATTCCTTTCTAGGGAGAAGGGATAATAGCCATTGAAAGTCTTTGGTTTTTGTTTTTCATTTACTTAAAAAAAACAGAAAACTGAGGAGCTGGGAATCAACATTGAATGAATAGAGGATAAAATGCAAATGCTTGTGTCTTATTTTTATTCAAGACAGTTAACTAAAAAAAATCAATTTATATATATTTAATTTTTTGTCATTAGCATACTTTTTGTTTTTGTAATAGACAATCCAGGTTTCACAGCTGAAAGGTGTCCCTTGTTTCCTGGTTTCCTTCTTCCTTACCGGCCAGTAACTGACCTTCCCTGCCCACTACACTTGCCTTAAAGTCAAGGCCTGTATCTTTTTGAATTTGGAAAATGAATCAGAATTTTATGTATTTATTTATATACTTATTTATTTATTTAGTAGTCTCCATGCCCAACATCGGGCTTGAACTCACCACCGTGAGATTGAGAGTAGTGTGCTCTACGGACTGAGCCAGTCAGCTGCCCCTAGAATTTCATTTAAGTCTTAATTTCTGGTTAATTTCTTTTTTTTTTGAAATTTATTTATTTATTTTGAGAGAGAAAAAGAGTGAGTGTGAGTGGGGTAGGGAGAAATAAAGAGAGAATTCCAAGTAGGCTCTACACTGTCAGACTTGGGAGACTCAGACCCCCAAACTGTGAGATCAGACCTGATCCCAAATCAAGAGTTGGACGCTTAACCAACTGACACACCCAGGTGCCCTCATAGTTAATTTTTTTCTCTTAATGGGGTGGGATGTCTTTCTAGGAGAAAGGGTAGGACCTTCTGAATTTAATTTGCTTTTCTTTTGTTCTGATGGAATGGTAAATATGGCCAAAATACAGGAGTATCCCACTTAAAAAAAAAGTGAAACTTTATTATTTTTTATGATGGGATATTTTAAACATAAATAAAAGCATAAAGAATAGTAAAAACCACTCCTTATATGTCTATCACTGTTTATTCTTTAAAAAATAATAGCTTTATTGCAATATAATTTATATAACATACAAGTCACCCTTATAAGTTATACAACTCAATGTAATTTTTGTGTGTTTTACCTTGTATATTCACAGATATGTGCAACCCATCAATTGCACTGTAGTCAATTTTAGAATATTTTTATCACCTCAAAAAGAAAACTCACACTCTTTACCTGTAATTCTCCTGTCCTTTACTTCCTGCTGGAATTTATTTTCTTTCTGTATGGATTTGACTATTCGGTACATTTTGTCTATTTATTTGTTTGCTAATTTATTTATTTTTAGTTGAAGTAGTATAAACATGCAATATTTAGTTTCAGGTGTTTCCTATATATTTTACATAAACGGAATAATAAAAATGGTGGTCTTTAGTGACTGGATTCTTTCTCTTGCATAATAGTTTCAAGTTGTAGCATATATCAGCACTTCTTTTTTTTTTAATTTTTTTATGGTTTTTATTTATTTTTGAGAGACAGAGACAGTGAGAGCAGGGGAGGGTCAGAGAGAGAGGGAGACACAGAATCCGAAGCAGGCTTCAGGCTCTGAGCTAGCCATCAGCACAGAGCCCGACGCGGGGCTTGAACCCACAAACCGCGAGATCACGACCTGAGCCGAAGCCGGACGCTTAACCGACTGAGCCACCCAGGCGCCCCACAGCACTTCTTTTTTATTGCTAAAGAATATTCCATTTTATGGTTATGCCAGCTTTGTGTTTATATATTCATTAGTTGATAGACATTTGGATCATTTCCACCCTTTGGATATTATGAATAATGCTACTCTAAACATGCATGTATAAATTTTTATGTGGACATATGCTTTCATTTTGCCTGCAACCTTGGACTGAAATTGCTGGATCATATGATTATCCTATGCTTACGTGTTTGAGGAGCTGCCAGATCACTTTCCAAAGTGGTGTACCATTTTATATTCCCAACAGCATTGTATGAGGGCTTTGATTTCTCCATATCTTTGCCCAAACTTGTTCTATCTGACTTTTTGATTCTAGCCATCATAGCGGGTACAAAGTGTATCTCATTTTAGTTTTGATACGCATTTCCATGGTGGCTAATGATGCTGAGCATATTTTCTTGTGTTTGTTGGCCATTTGTATATCTGACTTTGAGAAATATATATTCATATCCTTTGCCCATTTTTAAACTGGTTTCTGCCTCTTTATTATTGAGTCATAAAGAGTTTTTGTATGATACAGATAATGTGCCTTTATCAGAGACATGATTTACATTTTCTCTTGTTCTGTGGGTCATCTAAGAATTTTGTAGTTTTAGCTATGTATTAGCATCCATTTTGAATTAAAATTTTTATATGGTTTGAGGTAAGGGTCCAATTTCATTCTTTTGCATGTGGCTATCCAATAATAACCATTTGTTGCAGTTTCTCATTGAATGGTCTTAGCATCCTTGTTGAAAATCAGTTTTCCATAGATGTGTAAGTTTATTACTGGATTCTCCATTCTCTTCCATTTATCTATATGTCTATCTTTATGCCAGTACTTACTGTCCTGATTACTATTGATTTGTAGTTAGGTTTTGGAATGGGGAAATCCTCCAACTTTGTTCTTCTTTTTGAAGATTGCTTTGACTATTCTCAGTTGCTGGCAATTCTATATGAATTTCAGAATATTCTTGCCAGTTTGTACAAAGAAGCCCTATGGGAATCTGATAAAGATTGCAATGAATCTGTAGATCAATGTGGGAAGTATTGCTGTCTTAATGTTATGACTGCAGATCCATGACATGGGATATTTTCCTATTTATTTAGATCTCCTGTAGTTCTTTCAACTATGTTTTATAATTTTCAAGGTATATGTTTTACACTTCCTTTGTTAAATTTATATCTAAGTATTTTATTCTTTTGAATGCTATTGTAAATGCAATTGATTTTTGTATATTAATATTATGTCTTTCAACTTTACTTGTTTATTAGCTCTCATAGTTTTTTACTGAATTTCTTAGGATATTCTGTACACCAGATCATGTCATTTACTTCTTCATTTCCAATCTCAGAGCCTTTTAGTTCTTTTTCTTACCTAATTGCCTGACTTAAAACCTCTGGTACAATGCTGTTGTTTTCTTGTTTTTGTTAATAGTGCCTTTTGTTGATTTCTCATACAAGCTTAGTAGTAGCTGGATTTGAAGGGAGATGAGGCCGGTGAGATGAATTAGATTAAAGCTCATCAATATGTCAAGGTTGGGGGCTGAAAGTGGACACCAGAAACAGGTTTCTGTTACTCTTTATTTTTTAAATGTTTTTTTAATGTTTATTTTATTAAAAATTTTTTTAATGTTTTATTTATTTTTGATAGAGAGAGACAGAGCATGAGAGGGGGAGGGGCAGAGAGAGAAGGAGACACAGAACCGGAAGCAGGCTCCGGGCTCTGAGCTAGCTGTCAGCACAGAGCCTCACGCGGGGCTCGAACCCACAAATGTGAGTTCTGACCTGAGCTGAAGCTGGAGGCTCAACCGACTGAGCCACCCAGGCGCCCCAGTTTATTTTATTTTTGAGAGAGAGAGCGAGCAAGGATGAGTGGGGAAGGAGCAGAGTGAGAGGGTTGAAGCAGGCTCCAGGCTCTGAGCTGTTGTCACAGATTCTGACATGGGACTTAAACTAAAGGACAAACTCAAGGACAGTGAGATCATGACCTGAGCCACCCAGGTGCTCCTGTTACTCTCTATTTTAGTAATAGTTGTGTGAAGGGCCTCAAGGAGCTGCCAGAGGCTGCAGTGGCCTTTAGCGGCTTTTCTCTCTTTTAGCATCTGCTGCTTCTGTTTTCTAGGTACTTACTGGCAGAATAATGGGCCCCCAGATCGTGATAGTAGTGCTGGTAGGCCTTGACCACCTGAGTGAACTGCTCCAGCTCCTTGGGACAGTTCTGCCTGTAGCTCTTGCCTTCCCTCTGCTGACAGCCCCTCAGCCTTTCCTGGATAATGTTGATGATTTCTTGATCAACTGTACAGTCTCTTCTCCATTGCATTTCTGCTTCAAACATGCACAAGACATTCTTTTCCTGGCACTCAGTGATGTCTGGCACATGGCTAAACTCCTGGTGGTAGTAGTAATACCTGTTCTTTACATGTTGCCACTCTGTGAACTCTCTTTTCAGGTCACAGGCTGATCCATGAGGAAGTCAGAGGCCTTTGTCAAATACGTTATGAGGTTGAGCATTGAGGTCTGCGGCAAGGGCACCAAGATGTGGTGTGGGGCTTCCGGGTACACATCCTTGTCCCAGCTGTCCAGCATGGGGGCCTCCGATCTCTGACCTGTGAGCCTCGCCTCCACTTGGATCCCACCACCTAGTCTGGCATGGTGCAACAGCCCCTCCAGTACAATGTTTAATAAAAATAGTGAATATGGACATTCTAGTATGCGTCTGGCCTTAGGGAGAAAGCATTTAGTCATTCATCCTTAAGTATGACATAAGCCATAGGTTTTGCACAGATGTCCTTTATCAGTTTGAGGAAGTTCTCTTTTATTCCTAGTTTTTTAATGGAAGAATGTTGGATTTTATTTTGTCAGATGCTTTTTTTCTGAATTGAGATGGTAACATGGTTTTTAATTTTTGTTTTATTGATATGGTGTACTATTGTAATTCATTTTTGGATGTTAGACTAACCTTGCATTCTTGGAGTAAGTTTCACTTGGTCATGGTGCATAGTTCTTTTATATGTCGCTTGATTCATTTTGCTAGTATTTTGCTGAGAATTTTTGCATCCATATTCATTAGAGATATTGGTCTGTAGTTTTCTTGTGTTTGCTTACTTGTGGTATTGATGTAACTCAGTCTTATAGAATGAGTTGAGAAGTATTCCTTTCTCTTTTATTTTTTGGAGTAGTTTGTGAAGAATTGTTATTTGTGTTGGGTAGAATTCGCTGTCTGGTCTAGTCTTTGTGGGTAGTTTTTTGATTACTAATCCAATCTCTTATTATAGGTCTCTTTAGATTTTTTATTTTGTTTTTAGTTAGCAACAGGTAGCTGGAAGCAAGATGAATAATGCGGATGTCCTGCTCCTCCAGGGAAGGTAGTTCTCTGACTAGGAGCTGTGGGGAGAGGGTGCCTTATTCTTGACTGTACCAGTCTGGAGTGGCGTTTCTATCTTGTTGTGAGCTAGGAGTGAGGAGAGAAGGAGTGAGTCTTGGTTTTTTACATACTATAGCCTTAATTTTCTTACTGAGTTTTAGTAGATTTTTTATGTTTATTTTCTGTATTCTCTTAGGGTAATATCCAGAGACTTTAAATGGTTGCTTTAAAAAATAATTTTCACCAGTTTTGCTGAGGAGTGGGTCCATGGGGCTTCTCACATGTCATTCCAAAAGTGGAATCTTCTGAAACTTTAAATTACATAGCATAGTGGTTATGTGAGACATACTTATCAAAGGATTTGGTCAGAGTTCCGTTAGATCTCAAAGTACTCTAGAGTTTGTAAAACTGTTTAGGAATAAGTTAAAAGTTATTATTTACATGCTAATTAGGAACAAATGCTATGTGCAAAGATAATATTTTTGTACGTATGTTTTATTTGAGCCATAGGATTAAACTTTTTGTAGATAAACAGGGATAATTCAGTAATCTTAAGTCATTCAGGCTTGCTGTGAAATCCATCGATGAAGCCAAAGTGGGAAGGAGCTCTTTTTTAAAATCTATTGTCCTTCTGCCTAAGCTGACGTTTTAAAATCCACCAATTTTTACGAAAGGAAATTCATGGTACACCAACTTCACACAGTGTGTGATTTCTTAATTTCTTGCGAATGGGCAGCATGCCTTTTAGCTTCTGTCTTTAAAATCAGAGAGAGGCATTTTGGAAACATATACCGGCTACTGACATCAGCTCAAATTGTTGGTTTTCTTATTATGTATTAGCTTTATGGAGATGTAAATCTTATATTTCAAAATACATTATTGTCCACAATGGTACATGATATTGCTTATGACATAGGGGAACCAGTATGGAGAATTTTGATGTAATGGAATTTATGCAGTTATGCATGACCTTATGTTTTGCCCTGGTAGGGAAGTCATTTGGTCTGAAATAATTAAATAGCTGTGGTTCTTTGAGGAAGAGCCATTTGTTGGACCTATGTTTAAAATCAGCACCCTTTGCCCCTCTTAAGAATTACAACAAAGCAAACCAAACTAATCCCTCTACTGACTCATGCTTTTCAATTTTATGTCTTGATATTAAATTGCAGGCAGTGGCAGCCTAAAAAGACAAGGATCTAGAGACCAGGGAGAGGGTACACAGGAGCAAGTTTCTGTCTGCCATTAGCTTTGTGATTTAGGGGAATCATATAACTAACCTTTCTGGGCCTCTCCTACAGAATGAGAGGACCAGCTGATTACTAAGTACCTTCTAGTTGTTAACGCCCTTTGGCTTGAAAAATAAGTCCTTTTTTTCAAGCTTTGGAAAGGTAACTTGTGGCACAGGTCCCAGGAAAAATGAAGTGGAAAAGTAGAGCCCTGCTATAGGAAAACATCTACTTTGGCTATCAGGTATCAATTCAACTGGTGCTTTTTATACTTTAAGGTGCATGTGAATCACCTGGGGATTTTGTTTGACGTGAGGCTGAGATTTTGCATCACAAGCTCTTGCGTAATACTGATGCTGGTCCAGGGACTACTTTGGGTAGCAAGGAGCTAAACAGTGTAGAAAAGGAGGGCTTTCAGCAGCTAGTGAAATAAAAGGTGACTAAGGAGAAACTGAGAGCAGGAGAAACAGAAACTAAATGTTGCCTGTGTTGTTTTGTTAGTAAGAATAGATCTTAAATTCTATGAAGAAGTCCTTGAAAAACTAGTGTTTGATGTAGAACATTTTCATTTATAGACATTGTTGGAGAGTTAATTTTTCATGTTGGAGGCTTTTTTTTTCATTTTTATTATGACAAGCTGAAAAAATTTGTTCATTAACTAAGGTTTTTGAGGTCATTTTCACATGATAGCTATTTTCACCAGATGCAGTCGTGTGTGTTTGTATTCAAACATTTGCTATGTCTTTTGTGGTCACTTATCTAAGCACTTTGATTGATTTTTTAATATATCATTTAATAGCATTGATGGAAAAAACTCTTCTCTATGACCATTACTTAGGTATTTAATCTCTTCTAGAGAAAACCTCATGGGCTTTCTGTGAGCATGAGGTGAAAATGACCCTTTTGGATGATGAACTTATAGATCTTCTCTTCCTATTTTCTCTCCTTAAGACTCTTTTGAACTGGCTGATGCTAAATGTATGCAAAGGATCTCACCTTGTTGGTTAGCCTGTTGATTTCTGTTTTTGGCTAGGTCTCCAAATGGAGATTGTGCCTCCAAGTCTTTATTCTTTATGATATTTTAACAACATTTCATATAGCTGGTCATTCTCTTTTTCTAGATTTTTCTACATGTTTTTCATTTCATTACAGATGGCTTACTCCTGGTCTCATTGGAGGCCCCTCTTCAGTTTTTCTGGCCATCTCTTCTTTTGTTTTCCTGGCCTCTGGCCCCAGAGCCCTGTTTTTCTACCTTGGAAGCTTGTGTCTTATTTCATCCCAACTCCCCCACACCCTTGCCCCATGCACCTTTCCCCTTTTCTGACTATATTTTGTATTCTTTCACTGTAATAAATCATAGCTTTGATGATAACCATATGATGAGTGCTGTGAGTCCTCCAAGTGAGTCATTGCGTGGTACTGATTTTGGGTAATACTCTGCTCTGGGCTGCAAGGGAATGGTGTGTCTTTATTTTTTTATTTTTTTTTAATCTTTTTTGAGAATGATGTATCTTTATACTGGCAGTCTAATAATATGGTATATTACAACTTTCCACATATCTCTGGAGTATATAATGAGAATATGTGGCACTTATTAAGTACGGTTACTTCCCTCTCAAATAAATAAATCTAATAAAAGTATAATAAAGTGTTTATTAAATTTTTTTGTATGCTTTCTGCCAGATTTGCAGTTTAGTCATCTGGCAAGTTATATGTTATATAATGCCATTAGTAATAATAAGTGATGCAGATGTTTTTCAGAAGCTCTCCCACATATGTTAAAACTCATTTTAAGTTTATTTTCCTGCTATGTATTTTTCCCTTCACTTCCATCAACAGCTTGCCTTTATCTGACTAATTCTTTTTTAGTGTAAAGAGAGGCCTTGGATGAAGTTTCCTTCCTTCCTTCCTTCCTTCCTTCCTTCCTTCCTTCCTTCCTTCCTTCCTTCCTTCCTTCCCTGTTGTTTGTTTCCCTAAACTGGTCATTGAAATAATATCATACTCACATAGAAGTTGCAAAAGTAGTGATTCCCTAATAATGATAGAACAATTATCAAATTACTAAACTGATGTTTATATAATGCTATGACTAAACTTAAGTCTTATTTAGATTCACTAGGTTTTACATTACATACCCTTTTCTTTTTGGAATATGCCTCAAAGAAATTAAAATTTATCTATGAAACTACCACCCAAATCAAGGTACAGAACTTTTCCATCCTCCCAAAGAATTCCTCTTCTACTAGTTTGTTAAAGTCACACCTTCCCTTAACCCTGGCAAACACTGACCTATTTTCTATCAGTTTAATTCTGTCATTTTGAAAATGTTACAGAAATGGAATTATTTAATATGTGATATTTTGGGATTGGGTGTTTTTAAGACTTTTTATTTGTTTTGTTTTTTCATTTTAGAGAGAGAGAGTGTGAGCACAAACAGGGAGAGAGGCAGAGAAAGAGGGAGACAGAGAGTCTTAAGCAGGCTCCATGCCCAGTGTGAAGCCCTGTGTGCCATTTAATCTTTCAACCCTGAGATCAAGACCTCAGCTAAAATCAAGAGTCAGACACTTAACCACTGAGCCACCCAGGCACCCCTGGGATTGGGTGTTTTTTTTTTTCACTCAGCATAATGCTCTTGAGATCCATCCAAGTTTTTGTTATTTCATTTAAGAAATTGCTGAGTTTTATTCCATGGTAAGGACGTACCATATTTGTTCACACATTGAAGGACATTTGTTGCTTTTCTTCAATGTAGGTTTTAAAAAATATCATAAAAAGGGTAAAAACCATAGCAATGGCTAATGTTTATTGAGTGCTTATATGTGCCAAGTATTGTGCTAATAAAATCATGTTCTTTTTTTCAAACTAAGTTTTTTTAAAATTTTGAATTGTGAGAAAATATAATGTAAAATTACCATCTTAACCATTTAAAAATATTTTTAAAGTTTATTTATTTTTGAGAGAGAGAGAGGAAGAGAGAGAGAGAGAGAGAGAGAGAGAGAGAGAGAGAGAGAGAGAGAGAGAGAGAGAGAATCCCAGGCAGGCTCTGCACTGCCAGCACAGAGCCTGATGTGGGGCTGGAATCACAAATCATGAGATCATAGCCTGAGCCAAAATCAAGAGTCAGGTACTTAACCAACTGAGCCACCCAGGTGATCTTCTGTCTTAACCTTTTTATTTTTTTATTAAAAAATTTAAAACTATTTTTTAAAAAGTTTATTTCTTTTGACTGAGAGAGAGAGTGTGTGAGTAAAGGAGGGGCAAAGAGAGATGGAGAGAGAGAGAGAATTCTAAGCAGGCTTTGTGCTGTTAGTGCAGAGCCTGATGTGGGGTTTGAACTCACAAACTGTGAGATCATGATCTGAGCCAAAACCAAGAGTCAGATGCTTAACTGACTGAGCCACCCAGGCTCCCCATCTTACCCTTTTTTAAGTGTACAATTCAGTAGTGTTAAGTACATTCACATTTTTATTCAACCAGTCTCCAGAACTTTACAAAACTGAATCTCTGTACCCATTAATCTAAAGCTCCCCACTTCTCTCTTGCCCCAACCCTGGCTGCCACTATTCTCTCTTCCATGAACTTGACTACCCTCGGTACCTCATGTAAGTAGAATCATGTAGTATTTGCCTTTTTGAGTGGTTTATTTCACTTAACATAATGTTCTCAAGGTTCACTCATGTTGTTGCATATGTCGGAATTTCCCTCCCTTTTAAGACTGATAATATTCCATTGTATGCATATACCACATTTTGTTTAGCCACTCATTCACTGATGGACAACCCAACTTGGGGTGCCTCTACCTTTTAGATATTGTGAATAATGCTGCTATGAACGTAAGAGTGCAAAGGTCTCTTTGAACTTCTGTTTTCATTTCCTTTGGATATATACCCAGAAGTAGAATGAGTGGATCATACGGTAATTTATATTTTTAATTTTTTGAGGAACCACCACACAGTTTACATAGTGGTTGCACTAGTTTAGATTTTCACCAAGAGTGCACAAGGGTTCCATTTACTTCACAGCCTTGCCAACACTTATTTTCTATGTTTTTTGTTTGTTTGTTTGTTTTTTTGTAGTAGCTGTCCTAATAGGTGTGAGGTGGTATTTCATTATGTTTTTGATTTGCATTTCCCTTGATTAGTGACGTTGAACATTGTTTCACATGCTTTATGACCATTAGTAAGTCTTCTTGGGTTAAATGTCTATTCAAGTCCTTTGTTCATTAGAACAATTTTTTTGTTGTTGATATTTGTGAGTTCTTTATGTATTATGTATACTAATCATAATTAGATATATAATTTGCAAATATTTCTTCCATTTCATAGGTTGCCTCTATTGCATTCTTACTTATTCCTCTTTATTTTATAGATGAGGAAGCTGAAGTATGGAGAGTTTTGGTAACTTTGAGTAACCTGCCCCTGGTTTCTTTGGAACGTAGATCCAAATTCACACTGACCACCTCCAGAGCCTGCACTTTTCACCATTGCATAATTCTCGGCTAATTTCTTAGCTAACTTAATGCAAACAAGTGGTCTTGCTTTCTATGATTAGCCTATGTGGAAGGCCTACTTTAAGAAGCAGATTGGTTTACATTTTTATTTTTTTATTTTTAATTTAGTTTTAATTTTTAAAAATGTTTATTCTAGAGACATAGAGAGACAGAGTGTGAGAGAGGGAGACACACACACACACACACACACACAGAAAGAGAGAGAGAGAGAGAGAGAGAGAGAGAGAGAGAGAGACAGGGAGAGAAAGAGAGAGAATCTGAGGCAGGCTCTAGGCTCCGAGCTGTCAGCACAGAACCCGATGTGGGGCTTGAACCCATGAACCATGAGATCATGACCTGAGCTGAAGTCAGATGCCTAACCGACTGTGCCACCCAGGCACCCCTGATTTACATTTTTAAAATGTATAGTTGATCCTTATTATTTGCAGATTCCATATTTGTGAGTTTACCTGTTTGCTAAAATTTATTTGTAATACCAGGGTCTGTACTTATGGTGCTTTTGGGTCATTCATGATCATACACAGAGTGGCAAAAAATTTGAGTCACTTGCCACACATGTTCCTGGCAGATATCAATCATAGTGAATCTTTGCCTTCTTGTTTCAGCTCTTATACTATAAATTAGTGTCCTTTTTGTGGCCTACTTAGTGCTATATTTTCTACATCTCTGTGGTTTGGATTTGTTTATTTGTTTTGATTTTTGTTGTTTAAAATGGTCCCCAAATGTAATGCTGAAGTGCTGTGTAATGTTTCTAAGTGCAAGAAGGCTGCAGTGTACCTTATAGAGAAAATATATGTAGCAGATAAGCTTCCTTCAAATATGAGTTATAGTGTTGCTGACTGTTGAGTTGAATGTTAATGAACCAACTATATATTAAATAAAGTATTTTTAAACAGAGAAACACACAAAACAAAGTGTCATGTATTGATTGGTTGATGAAAAAGTTGTGACTAGAGGTTCACAGGAGTCTATTTCCCCTAGAAGCAATAGTTCAGTATTTACTCAGTGTTTGCTATGACCTTATAGAATGGAATGACTTGATGAATAAGGAAAATTGACTGCATTTCCTATTATTTAAATCAATGGCATTGAAAAATATCTGATTATGTTTCCAGCAACTTGGATTTATGGTTTCACATATATCTGCAAAATCCAAAAATTAAAGTTAAATTCAGAAATGTTTTTTCTGAATTTTTCAGAAATTGTCCAAGTTTAATTTGCTATGCCTTAAGAAATAATTAACTCATAATTCATGGTGTGAAGTAGATTTTTACTATAAATAAATGCTTTCTTTTTATAGTGAACGAAAATGTCTTTATTTAAAGCCCGTGACTGGTGGTCTACTGTTCTGGGAGAAAAAGAAGAATTTGATCAAGGCTGTTTGTGTTTGGCTGACGTTGACAATACTGGAAATGGACAAGGTAAGCAATATATGACCACACATCTTGGAGCAAAGCTTTACAGAAATAAAATAAAGATGGCTTCCTTTTAAGAATGTACTTCACTGAACATAAGTGAACTATACGATTATGCCCTAATTTTGAAGATGGTTTTCCTTGTAAGTAATATTTAGGTAGTAGGCTAATAAAGATTGTTTCTGCTTCTGTTTTGCTCTTTGTTTGTTTGTTTTTGGTTTGTGTTGATTCTATCATATTATTTGTAAGTAGAGCCACTAAAATATTTTTATTTATTTATTTTTAAAGTTTATTTATTTATTTTGAGAGAGAGAGAGAAAGGAGGCAGAGGTGCCAAAAGGGACAGGGACAATCCCAAGCAGGCTCCATGCTGTTAGCACAGAGCCAAACATGGGGCTCAATCCGACAAACTACGAGATTATGACCTGAGCCAGAATCAAGAGTTAGACGCTTAGCTGACTGAGCCAGAAATTGTTTTTAAGGAAAATTATGTTTTCTTTTCTTTTTTTTTAACATCTATTTTTGAGAGATGGAGACAGAGCACAAGTGGGGGAGGGGCAGAGAGAGAAATACACACAGAATCCGAAGCAGGCTCCAGGCTCTGAGCTCTCAGCACAGAGCCAGATGCAGGGCTCAATCTCACAAACTGCGAGATCATGACCTGAGCAGAAGTTGGACGTGCAACTGACTGAGCCAGCCAGGTGTCCCAGAAAATGATATTTTCTGAAAATTGAATCTGAAAGCCATTCATAACAGAATGCTAAAATTATTCTAGCTCTATTGGTTGGGAGAAAAATAATTAAATCATTGCTTTTGTTTTCATATTATGATACTAGAAACAATATTCTATCTTATTCTTATATTGATTTGCTCCTCTATGCATCTTCATATTTTTTGAAGAAGTCTTTAAAACATTTTAGTTCTATGTAATTGCTATTTGGAAATTGTACTATTATTTTATCATTATTATTATTTTTTTTTTAGAGAGGGAGTGAGAGCATGAGCTGGGGAGAGGGACCTATGGGGAGAGAGAGAGAATCTTAAGCAGGCTCCATACTATGTGGAGCCTGACACGGGGCTCTATCCCACAACCACGGATCATGGCCTGAGCCAAAATCAAGAGGGGGATGCTCAACTGACTAAGCCTGCCAAGTGCCCCTGTTTTAATGATTATAGTCATGAGCTTTTTCTTTTCCTTTTTGTAATCCACATAGTCATTGGCCTCTTAAGAAGCAAACTTACTATAATCATTATTCTGTTCAGTGTTTATAAATATTGTCCCCTTACAACTTTATTTTATTTCTCTTTCCTATAACAAAAAACAATAGAATCTTGGGGACAAAGTGAAAGGAGAAAATTATGTTTTAAAAATTTACATTAAAAATTTTTTTAATGTTTTATTTATTTGAGAGAGAGAGAGAGAGAGAGAGAGAGAGAGGAAGGGAGAGAGAGAGACACGGCATGAGCAGGGGAGGGGCAGAGAGAGAGGGAGACGCAGAATCTGAAGACAGGCTCCAGGCTCCAAGCTAGCTGTCAGCACAGAGCCCAACATGGGGCTTGAACCCATGAACCGTGAGATTGTGACCTGAGCTGAAGTCAACTTAACCAGATGAGCCACCCAGGAACCACTAAAATTTACATTTTAGTAAATAAAATTCACTTCATCACTTATATACAACACCCAGTGCTCATCCCAATAAGTGCCCTCCTTAATACCCATCACCCATCGAAGCCATCTTCCACCTACCTCCCTCCACTAATTCTCAGTTTGTTCTTTATTGTTGAGAGTCTTTTGTGGTTTGTTTCCCTCTCTCCTTTTTTTCCCCCCACAGAAGAAAATTACATTGGCAAAGAAGAATGGGAGGTACTAAGCTGTACTGAGTACCTGAATTATTTCTAAGGGAAATCTGGGTCCTGCCCTTCCACTGATAGGAGATGGGAAAGTCTTCTACTCAGAGAGTGTCCTGAGAGTTTCCTCAAACGTTATGAACTTTATCTTCCGCTTGTTTGTTTAAACTTATGATTCCCTTATCATTTGCAGCCTAGAACACTCAGACTACAGAACTATATGCCAAAGTGAACAATTTCAAACTCATTTATGCCCAAACTATCCTAAGCTCAATTTGGTTGGAAACTATCCTATTGATTGTCTGAATAGGCTACTGTTTACTCATCATTTCTTTTAGAGCTCTTTACTGGGATGCCACCAGTGGGTTACCAGTTACTACTTTGCTTCCTCTCGATTTGTGGCCAGCTGTGATAAGCTTGCTCTGTTTTCCCAAGGATACTGTACAAAAATAATTTCCTGTGTGTGCCCCACATAGGAAAAAAAATCCCCAATCATTATTTCTCAAAGCGTGGACCATCAGCATCATGATATTCTGAGGGTGATTATTATATATGACGATTTTCTGTTTCAGACAATATGAAGTCCTATAAGGTCATGTTTCCTGGAGGGAGGTGGATTACAGGGGGACTTAGGTATCTGCATTTTTGACAAGCTCCAGTGTTGGATGGTGGCACACTACAGTTGAATAATTATTGTTGATCTTATGGAGTGGAAGGTAAATGAGAGTGGTTTGGGATATGCTTTGTTTGAGAAAGGAATGTCTAGTAGGCAGAATAGAGGTAGTGATTTTGAAGTGAGCCATATGCTGGTTGTATTTGAAGCCCTGGGAATGGCGGAAAGAACCTTAGGACCATAATTTTTAGCATACAAGCATTAAAGGGGGAGGTTTGGGAAGGGTAAACAGTAAAGGATTCTGAGAAGGGCAGGCAGAGAGGAAGGAGAACCAGTTGGGCTGGGACCTGGGAGGCAAAATTTAGTGACATGAAATCTAAAGTTTCCATGCCATTTAGCAGCAAGTAGTCATTAGTGTTCTTGGTGAGGGTGGATGAGTGGGCACAATGGTAACAAAATCTAGATTTGTGAGAGGAGTGAGAGGTGGGGAAGACTGAGTGTTTATGGACCTTTAAAGAAACTTAGCTATGAAGAGAATAAGGGAGGATGATAACTGGGGGCAACATTGGGTAAGGAGAAGTGGGAAAAATTCGTTGTGTAGCATAGAGGATATAATAGAGCAGGGATGGGACACCTGTCTGGCTCCATAGGTGGGGCGTGTGACCCTTGATATGGGGATTGTAGGTTTGAGCCCCACAACGAGTGTAGAGGTTACTTAAAAATAAAATGTTAAAAAAATAGAGCAGGGATTCAGAGAAGATAGTCAGAGATGAGATCAGGTGTGCAGATGGGAGAGTTACCCTTAAGCAGGTGTGAGCACTTTTTTTTCACTGTGACAGAAGGCAAGAGGGTAAGAATGGATACAGATGAAGAGAAATGTGCAGGTCAGGTTGGAAAGTTGAAACAATACTGACCCCTACTTTGGAGTGATCAGAGAGTGAAAAGATGGTATTAGGGATCTTTAAATCATTTTAGACAAAGCCAACTTGATACACAGAAGGATTCCTTACTAATCTTGAGATCCCAGTTGAAACCAGACACCATATATTTAAAGTGGTGTGTACTTCCTGTTTTTCTTAATTCAAGATTCTGACTCAGGGGAGAGGTAGTGAGAGTGGGGCTGAGAGGGAGACTCTGAGTGGGCCAGCTTAGGTTTCATGCTAGCCTGTGGCCTGGAGGGGAACTTACTACAAGAATCCTGAATGGAAAACACCTAGGGCTGACTGAAAAATAGCTACTATGTTTATTTTTTCGCTACTCAGCATTTGTACCTCACAGTGAGCTGTCCCTGTGTAACTGCACAAGCTTGTGTTCTTACCCATCTGCAGTGAGAGGTCACCACACGCACCTACTGCTTCAGAGGCACTCTCACGGAGCCCTGGCTCTGCAAAAGTCCCAGATCTTTGGGTGATATCCCTTTCTCTTGTCGTTTAGTCATTATCATGTTCCAATATTCTGCTGCCTCTAGACTCAGTGGTATGTATGTACAATCTCCATTCAAAACCTATATGAAAAGAAGAGAAGGAAAAATTTTGAAAATTAAGATTAAGGAGTAGAAAAAATTGTATGGTAACTTAAAAAATTCATATTGGGGAATAACATCTGTTTTGTATCTTGTCACCGGGCTATGTAACTATGCTACTTTTTGGTTTTGTTTTTTTTCACTTTGACCAGCTCTTGGTCTTGAGTGGAGATGAAGGAAAGGGAGAATTGGTGTAGGCCTTCATTCCGGAGGGATCTAGAACACTGATGCTTGCCTGAAGAGAATTGTAGTAGTTTCATTTACTGCTGCTCCAGATAGTATGGGGGAGGGTCTTTGGAGATCCCTGGGTTTCACTCAGATTTCTTTCAGCCCTATTTGGCCCTTAAGAGGTGATGAGGTAGGCCTGGTTCCTGCAGGTGGGATTGTGGCAGTGCATTCAAAGAGATATGCCTTTTCCTGTCAGGTGAAAGCCAGCTGTTTCTGTTGGTCTCTGTTTATTGGAAAGGAAAAAATACATTATTAAGATCTAGAACTGTATTCAAGTAGATGGGTTATATCAGTTTTCTCTAAGAAAAGATGAAATGTGGATTAATAGAAGAATTTAGGGTTGCCTTTAAGTTATACAGATCAACCCTAACTCTTTCTATAAGACCCATTAGACTTCAATATTGGCATATTTGGTTATTAAACATGGATGTGATCGGAATCACTACATGTGCATATTGAGGCTTTTTGGCATCTAATTTTGGAAACTACCCCAAATCAAACCTAGGAGTGGTATTGCTTTTGATTTTCCTCCCTAACAGGGAGATAGGGTTCCACTGGTTTACATATAGCTGTGCCAGTATAATATCCCTCGTGTAAATGTTGGGGAACCAAATGGATGTTCTGTTATTTTCTGTGGAAATACATTTCCTTTATTTAAAATTAAAAAAAATCTAATGTTCATGTGTGGGAAGCAACCCAAGTGTTCAGTGTTAATGGCTTCCTCTGTTGGTAAGAATGCTTTGAATTTTCCTCTCTATATTTTTCTGCTTTAAAAATAAAACACACGGGGCATCTGGGTGGCTCAGTTGGTTAAGCCTCCGACTTCGGCTCAGGTCAGATCTCACGTCTGTGAGTTTGAGCCCCACGTCAGGTTCTGTGCTGACAGCTAGCTCAGAGCCTGGAGCCTGCTTCTGGTTCTGTGTCTCTCCTTCTCTCTCTGCCCCTCCCCCTCTCATGCTCTGTTTCTCTCTGTATCAAAAATAAAATAAAACATTAAAAAAAATTAAAAAAAATCTAATGTTCATTTTTGAAAGACACAGAGAGAGACAGAGTGCAAATGAGAGAGGGGCAGACAGAGAGAGACGGAGACACAGAATCTGAAGCAGGCTCCAGGCTCTGAACTGTCAGCACAAAGCCCGACACAAGGCTTCAGTTCATAAGCTGTGAGATCACAATCTGAGCTGAAGATGGATGCTCAACCAGCTGAGTCACCCAGGCACCCAAAATACATTTCGTTTAAACTCTCAGAAACTGGGTGAGAGAAATCATAGGCTGGCTTTGCTCTTCCACTGGTTGAACTAAGTTAAAAAATTCACTTATTACTGAGTCTCCATAATTATCAACAGTAGTATTTTCTGGGTTTCAAGAGTTGGTAGTAACTTGAGCCAATATTCAGTAGTCTCACACAGTTTGGGTATTTCCCTTTTCTCTATGCACCTGAATAAATGACTACTGCTCCTCTAGGGAAGGATCTGAGAAAACTTATATTAGGCATATGTGGTGTTATAGCAACATCTATACATTGTGTTGTCTTTATTCAAGGGACTAAGAGTCTGTAAACATACTTACGTGTGGGAATTAGTGAGATGCCATGACTGTCTAAATGGTGGCTTGAGTTAGTCCTCTTTTTCATAGACCTAGAATATTTTTAGTTATAGGTTTCAAAAAATAGACTTGAGTTTAATAAACACATTATAGGACATTCTTACAATTGAATACTACTCAGTAATAAATAAGTGAACCATGGGGGGAAAAAGGGTTTTAATGAATTGCCTGTTCATTGCATTCCTGGGGATCCCATTAATCATAGGTTGAAATCTGTGAGAATTAGACTATTACCTGAGATCTGGTTATTATAAAAGTCCTGATATTTTAATAGTCATACTTATATCTTTTGATTCTAGAGGTTAAATTGTCAACATGTGGACTTTGCTGTCCTGGCTTCCTCTTATCTCTGAAGATAGGACTGTGTCGAAGTTGAGTCTTGATTATTTAGTGCATGAAACAGGGATTAGGGCATAGCAGGATACATAGAAAGTTCAGTGGGGGAGTGTTTTAGAAGAGTTTGGAAGTTTAAGTATATCCAAGTCTTCTAGACTTTGCCACTAACCTCATTATATAACATTGTAGTCTCTTTCTGATGAATGCCCTTACTCTTTTTATTTATTTATTTATTTATTGAGAGAGCACATATACAAGTGGGGGAGAAGGGCAGAGGGAGAGGAGAATCTTTTTTTTTAATGAAGGAAAATAGCGTGTACCTTTATTGATAATGATTGGCAACAAACATGAATAAAGGTTTAATTTGGTGTCTTTTACATTAATATTATTCTTTAAGTATTGGGAACAGAAAAGAATTAAGCAAAAAATCACTGTCACCTCTGGGTATTTATTAGAAAAGAAATTAACTATACCTACTAGAGACCACAGAAGGAAATAATTTTAACATTGCAGTTCTAGATCAAACCTCGCAATAAAGAACTCTAAAGTTTTCAGAGTGAAGGAAAAAGGAGGGAGAGACAATCACTTAGGACCATGCTTCTCAAATTTGGCCCCTTTTACAGACATGCTCTTGGGGAAGGGGTTTGCAAGTTTTCTGTAGTAATATTTTAAATGTTGCATTGACTTCCATTCGTAACCTAAACAAGTTAAGACACTGCTCTTTCAGATCGCCTGGATGACCATATGGCATAACGGAGGGAACCCGTGATTGCAGCAGCTGTGCTGATACCTCTGATCCCTGAGGCGCCAGCGACCGTGCTTAACGTTTCACGTGGTGCTTCCCACGTGGGGTCCTTAAGACCCTTCACAGCATTGTTGAACATTTTCTATGAGATTTGTGAGTTGTCAGGGTTAAGAACATGAATTCAGAGCAGTGATTCCCAAGATAGGATGGAGTGGTGTGGGGATAATGACTGGGGAGACATAAGTTGAAAAAGCACAGTCCAAATACCTATTGTTTTCATACTGCAAATTCTGTCAAGTTAAACTCAACAAAGTAACCTTGAGGCAATAGCAGGAAACCAATTATAGCTTCATCCTAGGGTGCTTGGAGTAATCTTGGTTGAGAAACACTGGCTCAGAGGTCCTGACATATGGAGAACAGTAAGAGACACGTGCCCAAGAGAAAGAACATCTTTGGGGTCATTGAGTGAATCCTAAGCCATACCCTGTCATGGTTTTTTGGAACGCAAAGGGCCAATGGAAAAGAAACCCAAGATGTCTATCAACCTTCTCTGTGGTTTGGGGCAAGTTGGTCTGCATTTAATACTGAGTCAAAAGAAGGAAAAGGTGTTTTTCCCAAAAAATCCACCCTCCTCCCTTTTATTGTGTGAACACATTTCAGAATTTTAAGTAAACTGTTGCTGTGGCTGTTAGTTCCAGATCCATCCACTAGGAAGTGTGGTCCTCGTTTGAAATGCCATCTAGTTCTCAAGGGGAACATCATCCTGGGTTCTGCCCTGTAATTACTGCAGAGCTCCAATCTGCTTTAGCCGCTTCATCAGCTCCCCACTCTGATGCATTTCCACTAGGTCCGTGCATCCGCTGATGCACTCTTTACTGATAAAGACCCGAGGCACTGTTCTGGCTCCTGTGAGCTGTTCCAAATAATTTTGAATCTTGCTAGTGTCACTGGTGGCTGTGTTATCAACGAATTCCAAAAGCCGTTGTTTGAAGGACAATTGGCTGAGGAGCTCTTGGGTCCTCCTGTAGTAGGGGCAGGAGGGCTTGATAAACACAACCGCCTTCCTGGGCTGGATTCTGCAGTTCACAACTCTTCGGCCATGCTGACACACCGCTGCCTCCTGAGGAGGAATCCTCAATGGCAGGTATTGCTCTGAGTGAAACCTGGGAGAGGAGACTCTTAAGCAGAATTCACTCTCAGTACAGAGCCTGACTCGGGGCTTGATCCTACGACCCCGGGTCATGACGAGTTGAAACCAAGAGTTGGACTCTCAAACTGACTGAGATATCCAGGCACCCCCCCCCCTTTTTTTTTTTTTACTGTTATCCAGGAAACCTGGAGAGACTGTGAACTCATTTGTTACTATAACTTAAAACCTACAGAATCATTCCTTGAATTAGATTCTTAGTGGTTAAGCCCTGCTGATGTAAGAAGTAAGAAATTCTTTCTGTGGAGTCCCAAGGACCGTGAGTTTTATTCTTTACACTGAGATAGGGATTTTGAGGTTTAAACCTATTATTCTCTTATTTTAAATTATCCAGTGCCTTTAGAAAAGCCATCTTATATATGGATGGCATTCTTCTTTCCTGTTCAGTTGGGCTAGGGCAGCAGCTATTTAGTCCACTAGAGTGCCACCTGCAATGGGCACAGAGTCTTAGATGCTTGGAGGTCTTAACTTGATTAGCCATTGTGTCACTATATACAGTGTTGTTTTTTTTTTTTTTAACCCTGCCTGGAATGTGAACAGGAGTCTTACTACTTTGTGCCCCAACTCAGCTAAAGAATCAATTTCCAAATATCCCTGTAGGAATTGATACCTGCAATTTATTCTCTGCTGCCAATCATTTTTATCTATTGTTTTTTCCTTTTTCCCTCACAAGTTGCAGTAAACAACTAATGATGAATACAAATAAAAGATGGATTGGAGAAAGAGTGACAGATCTTCCAAACGCAGAAAGAGTTGAATTGGCCAAGCCTTAGTGGGGGATGGGAACAGCATGGCTCCAGAGACTTTGTAGACCTCCAGGGGGCTACCATCAGATCATCTAGCAGCAGATTCCTGTGTCTCTCTCTGGATTATCCCAGAAATAATTCCCAGGATAGTATCTCTCTCATTGGGTTATTATGAGGATTTAGTGAGTTAGTACATAAAAGTACTTAGACCATTGTTTGGCACATAATGAACTCTCAGTAAATAAGTATATAGAACTCCTACTTTTAAGTAGTTGGGAAAAAGTCAGTATTCTATACAAATACAGCAATTTCAGAACCCAAAGTATTAGTTTCCTGGAACTGCCAAAACAAATTGCCACAAATTGAGTGGCTTAAAGCAACAGAAATTTATTCTCTGACTATTTTAGAGGCCAGAAGTCTGAAATCAAGGTGTTGGCAGGGCTATTCTATCCCTAAAGCCTCTAGAATCCTTCCTTGCCTCTTATAGCTTCTGGTAGTTTTAGGCATTCTTTGACTTGTGAATGTATCTGTCATTCCAATCTCTGCCTCCATTGTCACATGATCATCTTCTGCTTGCATATATTCACAGGACGTTCTTCTCCCCTTGTCATTTCTACTTCCTCTTCTTATAAGAGAGTCCTATTGCACACCTAATTGAATGTGACCTCATCTTACCTTTATTACGTCTTTAAAGACCCAATTTCCAAATAAAGTCATGGATACTGGGGGTTAGGACTTCAATATATCTTTGGGGGGGGCACAATTCAGCTCACAACACCTATCTTAACCATTTCCTTCTCTTGTGTCCAAGTATAGACATTGTTAATCAGAGCTCTCTACCTAGTGAGGCCTCAGAATCCGTTTTACAACCAGCTGTAGAGTTGATGCTCTGTGATGAAATCAGCTTACAACCTTATACTAGTCTTTTGTAAAAGGACTTGCTTTGACTGAGTTAAATTATAAACACTGACACCAAAGCAAGGCTTAGGAAGAACATGTAATATGTTAGTATCCGTGAATATTGGTGATATAAAAAAGCTCTTTTTGAAAAACTACATTATTAATATAAGTTCATTTTAATTACTTCTCTTTTGGCAGATTGGCTATTGTATATGAAGCAAGATTTAATTGTTTAATTTTTAAATTTCTCTTTTAGACATTAGAAAGTTTATTTCCAAAGAGATTTTGTTGTTAATGTTTGTTTCTTCTTATATCTTTTAAAACAATCTCTCCACAGATAAAATAATTGTGGGTAGCTTTATGGGATACCTAAGAATCTTTAACCCTCATCCTGTAAAAACAGGAGATGGAGCCCAAGCTGAAGATATGCTTCTAGAAGTACATCTACGAGATCCAATACTGCAAGTGGAAGTAGGAAAGTTTGTTTCGTAAGTACAGCCCACTACTTCTGGCATATTATCTTACTTGGAGTGTCATTTCCTCACTGTATCATTCTTTTGGATTCTTAAATGAAACAAAGACTATCTATGAGTTAATATATTTTCTAGATATTGTTACTTGGGTGTTCCTCATGTACTGAACATTTTTTTAAATGGAAACTAGCACATTTAAGAGAATAATTTAGGACTTTTATTTTTAAATAAAAAAATTTTTAAAATAGAAACAGACCTAAGATGCCTGACATATTAGATGTTTAAAGGAAAAGAGAGAAGCTTTTGAAAGTAACCAAATGAAGAAATAGAAAGTAATAACTTACTTAAAGCACTAATTGTATAGGTTATAAATGTCTGTTAAAATAATCAGACAAAGTAGCAGTTATGTTATTTGGTACATAAATTTAAAGCTTTAAAGTGAATTAGTACTTATTTGGTGTAGAAAGGTCCTTAGTTTTTTTGCTTAATTTTTAAATTTTATTTTATTTTATTTTATTATTTTATTTTATTATTTTATTTTATTTTGTTTTATTTTATTATTTTATTTTATTATTTTATTTTATTTTGAGAGAGAGAGCACGCATGTGCACAAGTTGGGGTGGAGCAGAGAGAGAGAGAGAGAGAGGGACAGAAGATCTGAAGCAGGCTCCATGCTGACAGCAGAAAGCCCAATACAGAGCTTGAACTCATGAACTATGAGATCATGACCTAAACTGTAGTCAGATGCTTAACCGACTGAGCCACCTATGTGTCCCTGTCTTTTCATTTTTTAAGAGTGAGGTGTTGCCATGATCATTGTGTTCAATAATCCTAAGTAGGGCTATCTATGTGTGGTCGTTGGAAGGGAGGAGGTTAACATTAACGAGTGGATATTGTACCTGCACTAATTAACTAGTACTATTTCATTAATCTTATCTATAAGATACGATCTGCATTTAAAGATCAGGAAACGAGGTAGAGCTCAGAGTTTTAGGTCACACAGCCAGGATTCAAGACCCAGGTCTATCTGACTCCATACTCTCTTATCTTTCCATGACATCATGTTCTTCTCTTGTATATGATTGAAAAATTGCTTTGAGTGTTCAGGGCAATAAATTTTTTTTGAAGTCAATATTGAGTATGTAATAATTGTATATATTTGCATTTTCTGGTAGTAGAGCAATAGGTGAGCATTTACATTCATTATAATGATTTTTTTGCAGGTATTATCTAATATAATTCTTATTTTGTAAATGAGAGACTAACACTATGAAAAGTTAAATGATTACAGAGTCAGGACCCCAACTCCAGGTCTTCAGATTTCACTTATAATTTTCTAGTTTAGAACAGAGTCTGTACCAGAGGTCTTACACTGGAGGACTGCTTGTAGATGTGTTTTTAATTTAAAAGAGTTGCTAATATTTAAGAAGCAGGGGATTTCACATAAAATCCCTGCTTTCTTGTTTTTCTTGGGAAAAAATTTAAAAAAAGTGGAGATTTGGCCACAAGCCCAGAACTGAGTGGTGGTTGCTTCCTTTAGTCTGGCTCCACTCTGCAGCAGACCACAGCCATTAACATTCTTCACTCATTTCCATCCAATGACCTGACCCTTGGAAGAGTGGATTTAGGATTTCTAGACTGTATTTTGTCTTAGAAACCAGTTGATAGGGGCTGCGAAGTGTATTGGTGACAGTGGCAGTTTAGTCCAAACTGACATATTTTCAATGCCTTTAATAAAATTTCTGAGCTGGAAGTGACATGTGCCTTTTACTAATGATTAGCATTCTGTGGTGCTTTATATTTTATAAGGTGCAATCACATGATTTTATTTCATTTAATTGAAACCTCTTATTTTCCAAGATGGGAAACAGATTCAGAAAGATTAACTTACTTGCCTAAGGTTAATTAGCCAGAGAGACAGGACCAGAACTTGAATCTCTGTATTATGAGAGAGCACTCATGAAGGGGCCTCGGATTCAACTTTTTCTGGGAGGCTCTACTGGTTTCAACTGAAGGAAGTTCCTTGAGGCAGAGTCCTTGAGCCTCTGGGATTGTCAAAGTGGCGTTTGTTGTTACATTTATTTTTTAGTTTTTAATATTATCTAGTAAATTTTTAATTAACTGATTGTAGGGTGTGGTTATAATCTCTTTTTAAAAATTATTTTATCTATTTCTTGGTTACATCTGAAGTTAACATTTAAATTTTTAAAACTTTCCCCATTTTTCAGAGGTACTGAAATGCTTCATTTGGCTGTGTTGCATTCTAGAAAACTTTGTGTCTACTCTGTCTCTGGTAAGAAACATTTTTTCTAATACAGAATTTGTATTAAAAATGGCTTCTTAATATGATATAAGAATAGATGCTTGCCTATGTTCACTTGTTAGAGAACACAAAACATTTGGTTGAAGATTTTCTTATCTTGGTTAACATTTTCCCTTGTTAATTTATTTTTTCAGGTACTTAGGCTATTACTGTTTTTTTTTTTTTTTTGCTATTGTATACATTATATTTTTAGTAGAAGGTTCCTTATAATTTCCTTCCCAGAAATTGTGTCCAGGATTTCCTGTGACTATTGGGGCCAATTCTGCATACTTAGGACACTTGAGTGTTTTAAAAGACTTTTGTTTATTTATTTTTTTTTATTTAAGTATAGTTGGCACACAATGTTACATAAGTTTCAGGTGTAAAACATAGTGATTTCACTTCTCTATATGTTATGCCATGCTCACCACAAGTGTAGCTACCACCTGTCACCATACGATGCTATTACAATACTATTGACTGTATTCCTTATGCTGTACCTTTTTTCCAGGACACTTGAGTCTTAAGAAATGTTCAATAACAACATCAAACGTCATTAGATGCTAAGTCATAATGTTTAAATTACCTTTTTTTTTTGTAAATTACCTTTTCTTTGGTTAACCTCAAGTTACACTTAGAATCTTGGCTTTTGGTGGTTTTTACTCAACTGACCTGAAGGCACTTAATTGAGGCCTAATCAGGGTTCAGTCTCTAACATTTTTTTGTAGGTACAAGTATGGTAGTTAATTGTAGTTTGGTTTCAGCATTTTGGTTGTTATTAAATATAAAAGATTACTTTACAATATTTTATTTTAGTTACTAAATACATTTTAGTTTAAGCTGAGTTATTTTAACGGATATCAACATTGGAGAAATTTTTTACTGGAAAAATAAAGCTAAGTCTCTGTGGGTCTATTCCTTATACAAGAAGTGTTCTTTGGAGTTTGCTGTAAATATTAGCTTTAGGATTTGGATTTTTCATACTCATTCTCTCGATTAGGGCTTTCTTTGTATTTTGTCTTCAATTTGAATGATGATTAATATTTACTGTCACTGAACTGGATATTCTTTTTTTATGCTGGGTTATTATTATTATTTTTTTGGTTTTAGGAGTAGAATTCAGTGGTTCATTACTTACATAAAACACCCAGTGTTCATCACAAGTGTCCCCCTTAGAACTCACCACCCATCTAGCCCATTTCCCTCTGTCAACCCATAGTTTTTTCTCCATCATTAATAAGAGTCTCTTGTGGTTTGTTTCACTCTTTTCTCTCTTCCCTCTCCCATAGGGCCCTTTATTTTATTTCTTAAATTTCACATATGAGTGAAATCATATGGTATTTGTCTTTCTCTGACTGATTTATTTTGCTTAGCATAAGACATTCTATAGCTCCATCCACGTGGTTGCAAATGGAAAGATTTCATTCTTTTTGATGGCTGAGTAACATTCCGTTGGTGTGTGCGTGCGTGTGTGTGTGTGTGTGTGTATACACATATACCACATCTTCTATATCCATTCTTCAGTTGATGTACATTTGGGCTCTCTCCGTAATTCGGCTATTGTTGATAGCACTGCTACAAACACTGGAGTGACTGTACCTTTTCAAATCTGTATTTTTGTATCCTTTGGGTGAATACCTGATAGTGTAATTGCTTGTTCATAGGGTGGTTCTATTTTTAATTTCTTGAGGAACCTCCATACTGTTCTCTAGAGTGGCTACACCAGTTTGCATTCCCACCAGCAGTGCAAGAGGGTTCCCCTCTCTCCCCATCTTTGCCAACACCTTTTGTTTATTGTGTTGTAAATTTTAGCTATTCTGACAGGTGTGAGGGGGTATCTCATTGTGGTTTTGATTTGCATTGCCCCAATGATGAGTGATATTGAGCATCTTTTCATGTGTCTGTTAGCCATCTGGATGTCTTCTTTGCAAAAGTGTCTATTCATATGTTCTGCCTATTTCTAACTGGATTATTTGTGGTTTTTTTTGGGGGGGGTGTTGAGTTTGATAAGTTCTTTATAAAAATCATATACATATTTCCTTTACATATATAAATCTATATAAAATCTTTATCAGCTATGTCTATGTCATTTGCAGATATCTTCTCCCATTCCATAGGCTGCCTTTTAGTTTGGTTGATTGTTTCCTTCACTGTGCAAAAACTTTTTATCTTGATGAAGTCCTAATAGTTCATGTTTGCTTTTGTTCCCTTTGCTTTCGGTGACATGTCTAATAAGAAGTTGTTATGGCCAAGGTCAAAGCGATTGCTGCCTATGTTCTCCTCTAGGTGATTTCTTGCCTCACATTTAGGTTTGTCATTCATTTTGAATTTATTTTT
>NC_043701.1:43086901-43127696 GCF_006229205.1 Suricata suricatta | reverse complement strand
TTGTTTCCTTCACTGTGCAAAAACTTTTTATCTTGATGAAGTCCTAATAGTTCATGTTTGCTTTTGTTCCCTTTGCTTTCGGTGACATGTCTAATAAGAAGTTGTTATGGCCAAGGTCAAAGCGATTGCTGCCTATGTTCTCCTCTAGGTGATTTCTTGCCTCACATTTAGGTTTGTCATTCATTTTGAATTTATTTTTATGTATGGCACAAGGAAGTGGTCCAGTTTCATTGTTCTGCATGTTGCTCTCCTGTTTTCCCAACACCATTTGTTGAAGAGACTATCTTTTTTCCATTGGATTTTCTTTCCTGCTGTGTTAAAGAGTAGTTAACTATATAGTTGTGGGTCCATTTCTGAGTGTTCTGTTCCATTGATCTATGTGTCTGTTTTTGTGGCATAAAACAGTACCATACTCTCTTGATGACTACAGCTTTGTAATATAGCTTGAAATCCAGAATTGTTATGCCTCCAATTTTTTCTTTTTCAGTATTGCTTTGGCTATTTGGGGTCTTTTGTGGTTCTATACAAATTTTAGGATTGTTCTAGCTCTGTGAAAAATGTTGATGGTATTTTGATAGGGATTGCTGAGCTGTATGTTCTTAAGCAGTCTCTTTTTGAGGGTGAAGGTCTTTTAGCTTTCTAAGGCAAGCTTGGTAACCTGGCCTATGGGGTATGATAGGCATATATGTTGACTGCATGAGTGAACTAGTTTCTGGGTGGGGCTGAGATATTTATAACAGATTACTCTGTTATTTTCTTCTTCTTTCCCCCCCGCCGCCTCCCATCACCAGTATCATTTTCTTTTCACTTTTTGGTTTACATCAAAAGTCCAATATAGTACCTCTCTGTGTCATTGGTAAACCAGTCCCATTGCTTTCATAGTAAAAGATGTTGCTCTTCCCAGTGATAAGGCAAATATTTAGTTTTCCAGAGTAAATAGAGAAGATGTGATATAAGCTATTTTATTATGTGACTCTAGTTGTTTCTCTGTTAACTGTGAGGTGAAACTATTAACGGGGTTACACAGGACACAGAGCAGGGGAACTTGTGTGCAACTATTCCTGAATACTTGCTGGAGAATTGGTTCCTTCTGGAGGCTCTAAGAGGGCAGGAGAGGGAAGGATCCTACAAGCTAGAAATTAGGTAAGACTCTTGGTCTTCCCTGGTCCCATTTGAACGATGGCCTAGAAAGACAGAAGCTTTAGAGTTTCCCTGGGGTGTAGGACATAGATTAGTGATAAAATGTGTGTTCATCAAAAAGACCTGCTGAAAGAAACTGGCATGTTCGGTCACAAGTTGTTTATGAGACATTGGTATTTCCCTTCAAATTCGTGTTGAAAATGAAAGTTATTTGTCTTGGGAATGTGATTTTTATTGCTCTTTCATTTTTTGTATTCATTTATAAGCTCTGTGTACTCCGGGCACAAGGAGTTCTCCAAACTGCATTCCATTGTGCTCCTTCACTTCCCTTTTCTGTCTCTCATCTCTTCAGTCTCTTAACGATATTTGGAGGCTGACAATTTGTATATTTTTTCTGGCTTGGCTTAAATTGAGAAGCAGGGAAGTTAATGTTTTTTATTCTCTTGAATATGTTTCTTGAAGTTCCAGACCGAACTTTTACTTAGCTTTTACTGTAACGGGTGCAGCATAAACATTTAGTTTAGGTAAAACCACTGGTGTCAACAGATGACAGTGACATGCTCACTCTCACTTGCCCCTCCCCACGTATTTCTCGTTTCCTTTCTTACACTGTGTGCTTCTAGAAAAGAGTTGAGGCAAACTAGAGGAGACCCTCTGGACACACCAAACTATCCTTCATGGTCAGAGGCTGCTATGCTGACTTCTTTTTGGAGGGTGAGATGTCATCAAATGCACGCTTACTGTGGAGAAGCAGCAAGATCTTGCTGAGCTGAAGTTAGCCCATCTTATCCTACTTTGGTAAAGAAACAGCATCACATGGCATCTCAGATTCCTTCCTGATGGGCTTTAGTTTCTGAGTAAATGATAACAGATGTGTGAGCTTAAGCCGTCTTTATGATGTCCTCTTAAATATTCTTTTCCAAAAATTGTGTACTTTAAAAAAAATTTCTTTAATGTTTAAGTATTTTTGAGAGAGAGAGAGCATGACCTGGGCAGAGAGAGAGGGAGACACAGATCTGAAGAAGGCTCCAGGCTCTGAGCTGGCAACAGAGAGCCTGACATGGGGCTTGAACCCATAAACCACGAGATCATGACCTGAGCCAACGTTGGACATGCAAACAGCTGAGCCACCCAGGCGCCCCCAAATATTGTGTACTTCTCAACAAGTATTTGCTAAGCATTTAACATATTTATAGAATTTTAGTGTTTTCTGTGAGTAGACAAAAAGATGTGGTTCTTTACTTTTGGTAGGCTTCTGTAATCTAATATGATTATTTAACACGGTGAGCCTTTTAATTTTCTCTGTAATGGCTTTTATTTCATTTAACTTCATTAGATTCCTCAGCAGTTATCTAAATTTGCACTGAAAACTGCAATGGCGGCTTTTGATTTTTCCAGAGAATTTTTTGTTTAAATCAAATCTTGTTTAAATAAAGGCAACCACATCAGTGTTGTAATATCCATTTACTTTCTAATTGCTGAAACTTTATATTAATTTTAGCTATAAGTAGACTATATTTATAGATACTGTACTCAGTCTATATTTCCCAGAACAAAGCCTGCATATTTTAATCTTGTATCATTGATGTTTCTCAAGAAAAAAGTAGTCAGAAATTTTAGTTTTTTCAGATACTACTTTTATCCCAAAGTAGTTTCTAAGGAAGATAAATTGTCTTTTGTTCTCCATAGTTGCACTATTAAGTTTGAGAGTGCTATTACCTGAAAATTGAAAATTACCACTGCCTTTGCAACTTTTTCAGAACACAAATCCTAGTGTCCTTTCATGCCAAGTGTGTGTAAGTATTGACTGCTGACTCTGTGTGCACTGACCTTTCAGCTAGTAGGCATGTGTAAGTTCATTCCTTACTCAGAAGGGTTGAGCTAGTTTTAGGTACAGGATGAAATTTGTAATTTCTGTAGAGACAAACCAAATGTTGCTTGGAACTTCTTTTTTCTGGTTTCTTGGAGGCTAGACCTCTCCTTAGGTTAGGGCTGTGAGTTATTTAGTGTGTGTGTTTCTTTTTCTTTGGCCCATGTGGTTGTGGTTGCCCCTCAGTTTCCCTGGACCTTACCAATTTTGCTACCATTTAGCTTCCATCACACTTTCGTCTCCTATCAGGGTTAGCTGGCAAATTTGAGTCTTTTTCTTTGTTTCTTATTCTGTTGGTTTGTTAAGTCTGTTGTTACCATTCTCAGGGGCATAGATCTGAGTAGAAGTGATTTTCCTACAAGAAATCCTCCTC
The DNA here is from genome assembly GCF_006229205.1 of Suricata suricatta. Lineage (NCBI taxonomy): Eukaryota > Metazoa > Chordata > Mammalia > Carnivora > Herpestidae > Suricata > Suricata suricatta. The sequence continues at coordinate 43,124,313 of NC_043701.1, read as the reverse complement.
TGTTCATTTTTTCTTTCAACCCTTCACCTTTCAAATAAAGAAAAAGCCAGGTTGAGAAAGGTGGAGGTGGAAATGATGTTTTTGATGGCTGGTTTGTTTAGAGAAATTGTCATTAGCTTACCAAGTTCTTTGAAAATTATGAAATGATGGACAACTAGGTACCAGGATTTATAGTGCTAACTCTAATAAAGACCTAATTTGAGTACTTTGTCCTTTATCAGCTGTTTGATTTTGGGGGAAATTTCTCAAACTTTTTTTGAACTTAGCATGCCTGACTTCAAAATGGAATAGAAATATTTTGGTTCTTATAATCTCCATGTACATTGGTAATTCCTTTTGGTCAAAGAACAAATAAATGCTCACATGTAAATGTGTATGCACATACATACATACATATAGACAGACATATCTCTACATTGTTTGGGGACTATTTCATTTGCTTTATATTTAAAATTTTAACTTAAATTTTCTATCTTTGAAAGACAAAGATGCTTCTTGATGGAAAAAGTTGCATTCTAAATCCTTTTTCTATCACCTCTTTAACTATAATGTTCTTGCCTGATTACTGGGGTATAGCTCCAACTGTAAAGTACTCTAGAAAGCCTAACAACAAAGAGTAAAATATGGGTAAAGAATCTTTTCAAACTTGGGAAGAAATAGAAAATGAATATAGCACATAAGATCTATTAAATGCAGAGAAAGTATTTTCTTTGTTTTAATGGAGATTCTTTGCAGACTTCCAATAAAACATATTACCCTATTTACTTGCTAAGGGAAACTTTAGAATATCTCTCCATTAAATTAGAATATACTGTATTAGGGGCTTGAGTATTTTGAGAGTTGGGACAGGAAACTGAATTGCTTGAATTTTTCCTAAGACACTTTGAATCATGTCTTTGATTTATTATTGTTTAAGTGTAAGGAACTTAACCTCATTTATTTCAGAACTGAAATTGGACGGTTTTGTTTTTATTTAAATAATTACACTTTACACAGATAAAATGAAAATAGATAATAAATGTCATTCACTGCAGTATTTCATCAATGGTGTAATCTAGCCCAGACTTACAGTGTTTTAACTGTGCTGGCATTCTGTATCAGCAGTGTGCTAATTGTAATGCATATTGTTTTAGTGCTTTGTCATTTTAAATTTCACTGAAACTGAGTTACTTAGAAATGGTGTAGAGGATGACAGGAAATTAATATTTAAATGCAAGCAGGTACAAAGCAGTTCTTTAATTTTTTCCTGTTTAGGAACCTTGGGTAATGTGGAACATGGGAACCAATATCAGATCAAATTGATGTATGAGCATAATCTTCAGAGAACAGCCTGCAATATGACTTATGGATCATTTGGTGGTGTGAAAGGTAATTTGCAGTAAACTTGAGTATGCTATTGCAAGCACCAGATTTTGGATTTTTGGCCTTATAAAAATGGATGATCACGAGGTATGAATCTCAGAGTTAAACACATTTTATTGAAACCCCTATATTCAAATAGTCAAGCAAAGTAATGAAAGAAAACATTAAGCACCAACTGTGTTTGATTTTCATATAATCACTTTTATGTGGTCTCCAGAGATATTTCTAAAAGTGTCTTTTCATCAGATTTTGTCTTTATAACATGAGCTGACTGAAATGGAGGTTTTTTTGGGTAAACTGTGTGACTGCCTCTCTCAGTGGAGGAAGGGCTTGATCACACTGATAGAGTGCCTCTCCTACTGGTGATAGGCAGGGGGAGGCTGCAGAAAGAACCCTCTGCTCACCTCACCCACCTCCAGGGCCACAACCAGGGTCGTGGTGGTTTCTGCACGAAGGCACCTGGACTGGGGTTAAGCGGGGAGTGAAATGCAGACCCGACCCAGCTCATCAAGCTGTGTGCCTCGGCCAGGAATACACCTCTCCAGAGGAGGGGTGCCTTTTTAAATTTTACAAAGGCATTACATTTACCAGTGAGGTTGGGTTCCTCCCTCCTTGGGACTATCTTTTGCTCAGCATGGAGCTACGTGCAGCCTGCCTACCCTAATCCCAGAGTTTCCTGAGTTACCAGGGCTTGGTGCTTACATGGGTACACTGTTACTGTTGGCATGGGAGGGTGTTTATTTACCACCTGGCTCCTCTCACTTCACTGTGACAGGGTCATAGAGAAGCTGCTGGTGCTGGACGAGGACAGGAAGCCAGGTAGTGACACTTACTGTGTGATTTTGTGTGTGCATGTGTGTGTGTGGCACCTGTGGAACATGTACTAGGGATTTCACAGTATTTTATCTCTTTCTGGGCTCATATTTTTATGAGATTATTGTTTAATCATTGTATTAAAAAGTAGGCTACCTGTGTTAGATCTTTCTTTGGAAACAACTTTACTTTGGAAGTATCCTTCATTTGTGTGAACTCTGTTCTTTCATACATACAGGTAAAGGTGAGGAAGAATGAATTTGAGCATATCAGTTAACAGGAATATTTTAGGTGGTGACGTACCAATAAATGTTTTACATGAAGTGATATGAAAACACTTGGCTGGATTGCAGAATTGCTTAACTTGAGTAATAGGAATGTTTGGAGTATTTAAGGAATATGGGAGATGTCCAGAGTTGGATGAAGAGAGGAGAGAAAGAGCTAAAATTTGATGAGAAATTAACTTTTTTCAGTAAAGTATCCCTTTCTAACCTCAGCTGCTAAAAGGCAAAAGATTTATACGAGCTGAAGAGAAACCAGAGTATCACCTCAGGTGTTAGAATTCATTTTCACTGTTCTTAAAACAAAATGTCTGACATGATCAGGAGACTTAAGTCTCTATTGTTTAATAAATTGTTTCAATTCTCTTCCTCTTACTAAATCTTCAAATGGCAAATTGCTAAATTCTCTGCATCTGGGGTCCAAAAAATTATGATATAAGAAAAAATGCTTTGGCTAAATGAAAATAAGTTTTAATGCTTTTTTGGTAGCATTAAGACAGTTCTTTAGACTACATATCAAATGGCATATCAGTTATACTGTATTTCTTTTATTAATCAAATCGAGTTAACCCAATTAAAATAATGTTTTAAATGAGTAAAAAGAGATTCGTTGCTTTTGTGTGACATTTTTGCTGGATTTAATAATGGTCTTCTGAAGTAATGGTAGTTGCTACTAGTTTAGAAAAGAACGGACGACTTCTGCTTATATGATACCTCTCTTAGTTCTTGAATTACACCTCACACTTAAAAAGTACCTTTTGAAAAAACAAGAGGATATTCTGACATGCTTTACTTTATTATGGTTAAGCAGAACATTTCACAGTTTGAAACAGAGAAATGTCTCAATAGCATAAGTAGATATTCCAATTAATGGGTTTGAAACACATGCAGTATCACTGAGATATCTACAAGAAAATATGAAAAAACAGTGGGGTTGGTAAAGTAGTAACAATTAGACATATTGAGAGGTTGGCAGGGGCAATAGGGGTTACTACTAATGGCTACAAGATTTCTTTTTGGAATGATGCAAATATTCCAAAATTAGATTATGCTGATGATTGTACAGTTCTGTAAATATACTAATTACTTGAGCTGTATTCTTGAAAGAGATGGTATATAAAATATATCTCAAGCACTGTTAAAAAAAAATCAGCCATGGGATAAAATCTGATGCTAGGGAGGTGATAGTACATACTGTATGTCCTATATAGTTCAGGGCCATGTAAAATGATACAACTCTTTTAAAGCAGATTGGCTATTGAGAACCACAAAAATATTCTTGGATGCTGATATGTGACTTATGGGGATGTATATTGGGAAATGATCCAAAGTATAGAAAATAGAAAAATCATATCAAGTTGCCATATATTTATTTCTCTCCTCTTTTTGTCTTCCCTTCATTCCTTTTGTGGGTGTGTATGTATGTATATATGTATATACATATAAATTATATAAATTAGAACTGATCTAAATGAGTAATAGAGGAGAATGATAAGTTCTGATGCATAATTATGAAGTTATTAAGATTGCTGAAATGTACAACTTTGTACATAACTGTCCACATATCTCATTATTTTCTTAGGGTAGAATGTGGAAGTGGAGATATTGAGTCAGAAGGTTATAAAGATTTTTTTTCTAAATCTGAAAACTCCCTCTGGCAAATATGATATACTAAATAAATTGTAAAAAGTTCAGAACTTAAAAGGAAGAAAGTAAAAGTTACTCCAAGGTATGCACATTTCAAAATGAAGCCCATTTTCTAAACCTGTCATCACTGTGCCTAATATGCACTTTTTCAGGATTGAGTGGGTCAGTCTTTTAATTTGGAAACCTCTGTAGACTTGATCTGAATTTAAAAAAAGAAACTTAAAAAATGTTTTGTCTTCTATCTTCCTCTGTATTTAAGATACCTTCTTGTGGAGTTTAGTTTTGGAATCACGTCAGTAGTCCTCAAGAAAGGAATTAAGCAAGGAGAAACCCTGGCCCCATTTTATTTTATTTTATTTTATTATTTTTAAAAATAGTTTATGGTAAAGCTGGTTTTCATATAACACCCAGTGCTCTTCCCCGCAAGTGCCCTCCTCTATGACCATAGCTCCCCTTCCCCTTTCCCCCTCCCGCTTCAGCCCTCAGTTTGTTTTAAACAAATGTGTTTATAAGGTATGGGAAGGCAGAGTGAGTTTCTTTTACAGGTGCACCAGAATGAACTACCACTAGATGGCAGTCCTGTACAACTCTAGACTTTAGTTGATTCCTCCTTTAAATAAAGTATGGTAAGAGATCACCAGTGGAGGAATTTTGAGCCTAAATAATACTTTGCCTTTTATTAAAAATAAATGTACTGGGGTGTCTGGGTGAGTCAGTCATTTAAGTGTCCAAGTCTTGGTTTCGGCTGGTCATGATCTCACGGTTTGTGAGCTCAAGCCCTACAGCGGGCTCTGTACCTTCAACACAGAGCCTGCTTGGGATTTCTCTCTTCACTCTCTCTGCCCCTCCCTGTTTTGCTCTCACTCTCTAAAAAAAAAACAAAAAAACCCCCAAAAACATTAAACAAATAAATGCAACTTCTTCATGTTGCAGAAAAGTAATGGAATGGTTTTTAAAAAATTTAATTAAAATAACTAATATCTTAGAATATAAATTAAAAGTGCTTTCTAACTGTGTTTCTTAAACTTCAAGTTGCATTTGAATCACAGTGGGATCTTGATAGAAATGCAGGTCCTAACTCTGTAAGTCTGTAATTGGACATGAGAGTTTGAATTTCTGATACTTTCTTCACTGGTGCCAGGTCTCAGAGATCTAGGGATATGTTGCTGCACTGGATCTGTCGAGTACTGTTCTATCCCAGGTACTGTTCTAAGTACTCTACAGGTTGAGTAACTTAAGATATACTAAGCAAGTGGTAGAGGGGAGATTCTAACTCAAACTGTACTTCCAGAATCTCGTGGCGTTAACCATACCAAACTACTTCCTTGTCTGGGCTGTCAGTAAATTAACCTTCCAAAATCAGAAAACAGCTTTCCTATAAGAAAGGGTTGTGTTTTGGTTTGGCTGAAGTTAGTGCATAACTTTGATTCTTCCTAGATTATGGAAAACGTATTGAGTAACTTCTGGTTCAGGTACTTGCTTTTTCAATTTGATTTTTTTTTGGGTTGGTGCTTTGGTTTCTAAGAAAAGTCCTCCCCCTGCCCCCACAATATTCAGAGAGGTTATATGTGGGAGGGTGATATATGATTTGAAATTAGCAAAAGAGTCATTACTATTATTCTTTAACCTTTTTTTGCTTGTTCACTAAGAAAATCTTTCAAAAACACCTTTTATACATTTGCAAAAATTCAAAGGTGCATTCATTTGATGCAGTAAGGTTTGATTTTACCTCAAGCTATGTGTAGTATCTATTAATGAGAAAAAATGGGAAAGAAATGGGAAATACAGTTTTATCAACTAGTTGAAGAATAGATGCTCAGTACCTTCCATTATTCAGACTGCTACCTACCATTCCAGAATTTGTTAAAATTCTTTCCATGTTGTACTTTTTCTTTTTTTACAAAAGGATGTAGGAGATATGTTTGGAGTTAAAAAAATATTTGTAGTTTTTCTAATTCTAAACTGCTGTTTTGAAGGAATGACTTTGGGTTTTTATAAAAATGATGGTTTATCTTTGCCTTTTATAATATTGACAAATTAATGCTTGCAAAATTTAGTGAGTGGCATAAGCATGGACAATCAAATTACAGTTTGGAAATCTATTAAATCAGTTTTGAAAAGGTGGATTTGAATTGATCTAAAAATATATTATTAAAATTGATGGAATTTATTTGATTTGGTAATTTGAACTCTACTTGTTTTTGAAAAAGGAATAAAGGATATCCCTGCCAGATTTTCCTCTGCTTTTGTTTCATTATGTCACTACAGCTTCCAATGGTTGTTGATATGGCATTTTACCTAGTTAAGATAAGCTTGCCAATTCAGAATAGTATTTGGAAAAGGATAGCATTAATATTGACTGACAGAATGCCAGTGGTAGAGTGAAGAAGAATGTTACTGTTTTGAGGTCAACAACTGCAAATACTTAGCTTGGTAAAATAAGATACTTTATCTAGTTTATGTAATGTATCTTGCTACCATCAAGATATTTGAGCTAACCCTTCCTTTACTCCTAATATGATTTGGGGACCTATAGTTAGTTTACTTCCTCAGTTACCACAAATTTGTCCTGTAGGGCTGGGACATGTTGACAAACCTTATAATGTATATGGCTCTTTCAAATGTGTGAAAGCGACATTGGGAAGAAATAGTTGATTTATTAGAGATACATGGGGACTTTCAGGGACTAGAGCAAGTCTGATGTTAGTTCTTCCATGCATCATCTCTCTTCCTCCATCCATCCATCCATCCAATGTACAGTTACTAGGAGCCTTTTGAGTACCCAGGCACTATCCTCGTTTCTTAGAGTAGAAAGATGAATAAAAGACTCTTTATATTCTCAGACATCTCACAATGTTGGGTACAATAAAGACTAAGAATTAGCTATGATGTAATGAGCTAAGCTGTAATAGAGATGGATATGTATGAAGTTATACTGAAGCCTTGAGGATGGAGCAGCCTCCTCAGGCTGAATAAATACATGCATGTGTGTGTTTGTGTCTGGGGAGGGCAGTACCTAAAGGTGAAGAATGTGTTGTTCCCTCTTTATTTCAGCTCTTCATTTTTATCCACTGTAATCTGGAGGTCACTAACCCCAGTTTCCTGTAAATGAACAGTTTTATAGTTTTCACTATAAAGCTTTCATTGCCCATAGGCTGAGCTGTTCAGATTCCCTCTGGGATAGTTTGTTCATCTCGAGAAGATTAATTTTCAGACTTGGAGCACTTAAAAATTATTTGGCTTTAAGAAACCTTGGCATTTTCATGCTACTAAATGGACTTTCTTACTTATAGTTTAAAGCCTTCAGTAAGGCAAAGTTATATTCTTGCGCTACCAGCTGATTAATTTTTTTAAATGTTTTTTTATTTTGAGAGAGAGAGAGAGAGAGAGAGCAAGCATGAGCAGGGGAGGGACAGAGAGAGAGGGAGAGAGAGAATCCCAAGCAGTCTCTATGCTGTCTGCACAGAGCCCAATGTGGGGCTTGAATTCATGAACCATGAGATCATGACCTGAGCTGAAACCAAAAGCTGGACACTTAACCAACTGAGACACCCAGATGTCCCTTGCTGCCGGCTGATTTTAATGGAGGTTATAGTGCTCTAGAGATGGATAGATAGGAACATAGTATGACTATGTTTATTAAGAATGACAAATTTAAAGGTAGGGATAGGAGATGGAGTAACAAAAGCGATTAAGAGATATAAATGGAGAGACACAGCATGTTGTGAAAGGAGAGGGAAGAGAGTTTCAAGAGATAGGAGTCAGGAGAGTCAGAGGTTAAGCAGCTGGAATGTTGAAAAGAAAATACTGGGTTTAGCTTCTTGGAGGTCACTGGTGATCTTTAGGAGAAGAATTTTAACAAAAGGATGGGAGCACTGGTCCAGTTGCCTCAGAATGAGGACTTCATAGAAAAGAAATGGAAATCACAAAGGAAAGCTGTTCCGTAAAGAGGTAAGAGAAGGGTAAGAGAAAGATATGGGCACAGCTGGAGGGGAAAAGGTTTTATGAGGAGGGAGAAGTCTTTGAGGAGGTAGGGTAGAATCTTGATCTGATGAACAAAATGCCTTCCATAATATCTTGTTGAAAAAATTAACTTGACTACATTTTTATTTGAAAAATTATGCTGTTTGGATTATGATGGGCCAGGTCTTTAAAATTTTATTTCTTATCACATAATTGGTGCTTTATAGTCATGTTGAATTATTGTCTTCTCTTCATAATGAATTTGTGGCTTATGGGAAAAAGGCTTTTTAATACATCAGCAGAGTTATCAGCACCATCTGGTTCTTACTTCAATTTTTACCCTTCTCTGACATTTTTTTGCTTCTTTACTCTAATTTTTTTGGCTTTCTTTCCCTCCCTTCCTTCCTTCCTTCCTTCCTTCCTTCCTTCCTTCCTTCCTTCCTTCCTTCCTTTCTCTATCTACCTACCTATCAGTCTATCTATAATTTTACTGTGGTAAGAACAATTAACATGAGATCCTTTTAGCAGATTTGTAAATTGAGGTACAGTTGACATACAACATTTTGTTAGTTTCATATGTATAACATAATGCCTTATATTTGTACCTCTTACCAGATTTTAAAGTGTATCATGCAATATTGTTATCTATAGACTACTCTAATTTTTAAAATTAGTTTTCTTTATTATGAATTTTTGATATTCATAGGGACATTTATATTTTGAGCTTACTGGGTAACAGACAACTTAAGATCTAAAGAAATGTTACCATGAAAACCCAATACCACTCAATTTCTGTATAGGCCACTATTTTGCTTTTCCATTGGGTGTGCTTCTTTTCACTTTCCAGCCTTTCCTTTGGTGTAACTAAAGATCCTTTTCTTTCTTCCTTTCTTTCTTCCTTTCTTTCTTTCTTTCTTTCTTTCTTTCTTTCTTTCTCTCTCTCTCTCTCTCTCTCTCTCTCTCTCTCTTTCTTTCTTTCTTTCTCTTTCTTGATTTTATTTTTAAGTAATCTGTACACCCATGGTGGGGCTCATACTCCTAACCCTGAGATCAGGAGTCACATGCTCTACTGACTGAGCCAGCCTGGTACCCTGATACTGAGGATTTTTTTGACTGCAGTTGACAGTAGGCGTATGCAGGAATAAGAAATTTACTGGCCATCACCATTTGGGCCTCCAATGTGATTAGATCTAGTTTCTCTCTTTTGATCTTTTGTTTCCATTTTCCTGGACAGGCTATTTCTTCCTAGTCGCAAGATGGCCACAGCAGCTCTAAATCTTCTTAGGTTCTAGTCCATGTGAAAAGTGCCTGCCTTTCTTCCAGAAGGCTCAGCAAAGGTCTCTTTCCAACTTTGTGGCTCTGGTTGGATCATCTCTGATCCAATCGCTGTCACTAAAGGAATGCAGTTAAGCCTGGATCTGAGTTAAGTATGGGAGAGGTAGGGCCAGTTCTATTAACAACTAAGACTAAGTGTGGAATTGGGTGGACCTTTGGGGTAACAGAGGTAAATAATCAACTGTGGTGAGTTTGAGGATTTTGGAGTTGACCAAGGGAAAAGGGCATGACTGTGAGATGTCAGTAGCCCACAATGAACTTTATTTGGGTGGTGCTTTGACAAGATTGCATTCGAGAGGAAGTCCTTCACAGCAGGAGATTTTTCCAGAGCCCATGGCAGGGGGCCCACCACCTATTAAGGGAAGCAAGCAAGGATACTCCTTGGGGAGAGGGAAATCTGAGTGGGGCTTGTATGTCTAGGTGATACTGCTCAGATGCAAGATGATGAGTCTTGATCAGGAAGCTTTGGAGGGCAGCAGTGACTTCTGTAGCTCCAGGATTTGTCTTATCCATGGCTAGTAAATGTTGGGTTCATTTTTGCAGAGTATGCAATGCAGGCGCTCTCTAAATGGCTAAGAATATGCTTATTTGGTATATAATTAAAGCAGCTGAAGGTGTTTGGCATCTGAGGACTTTGAGTTCATATTCATGGTCAGCCTGCTGTGAGGAACTAAACAACAAGAGGCCAATATATAGGGGCCACCTTTAACCCATGCATTCACAGAAGAGGGCACAATAGGTGCTGGGTGGCCAACACACTTGTAAACGTCCATCTTGCTTTTGCCTTCACGTTCTCTCCTCGAGTCTTCCTGGGGTGCTGATTTAGAACTGACAGAAGAAGAGGGGCGCCTGGGTGGCTCAGTTGGTTGAGTGTCTGACTTCGGCTCAGGTCATGATCTCACAGTTTGTGAGTCTGAGCCCCACGTGGGGCTCTGTGTTGACAGCTCGGAGCCTGGAGCCTGTTTCAGATTCTGTCTCCATTTCTCTCTGCCCCTCCTTCACTCATGCTGTCTCTATCTCTCATAAATAAATAACCTTAAAAAACAGAACTGACAAAGAGGCTAGAAGTGGTGACGAGAGTGTGTGTGTGGATGGGGTTGGGGGGGAGGCAGGGGATAAGCGGTTGAAGAGTGCTCTGCTTTGGGCTGCCTGCAGTCTCATTCTGGCTATACTGTAGGGGATAGTTGCTCCAAATGTTTGCTCATATTTAGAGATTTGTTGTAATTTAATTTAATTGAATGCATTGCGAGGCCATTTGTCATGTTTTTAGTTCTGGGTCTAGTCCATGTTAAATTTCGCAGCATGTTCCAAATTCTTTATAGATCAACTGAAACTTGAAATGATGTAGGGCATGATTTTTACTTCATCTTTTTCTCTTTCCATACTCTCCACACCAAAATGTTTATGCTTTTATTATAAAAGTGACCATGTTCATAGGGAATATTCTAAACATATGGACCTGTAGAAAAGAAAAAAAAATGATTTAGCACCATCTCCTAAATAGAACTATTGATTACATATCAGTGTACAATAAATAGACTATAAGCTAAAATATTCCTGAGTTAACCCAGAGTAATTTTATATTTCTAGAATTTAGCTATCTCACCATCAAAATGGTCCAGTCATTGAAAAAGTATGTTTAGGGGCACCTGGGGCTCAGTCGGTTAAGTGTCCGACCTCAGCTCAGGTCATAATCTCATGGTTTGTGGATTCGAGCCCCGTGTCAGGCTCTGTGCTGACAGCTCAGAGCCTGGAGCCTGCTTCAGATTCTGTGTCTCCCTCTCTCTCTGCTCATCCCCCACTCATGCTCTGCTTCTGTCTCAAAAATAAATAAAGATTAAAAAATTAAAAAAAAAAGAAAAAGTATGTTTATCATTTGAAGTCTGGTATTGTATGATATGGGATGTATGCAAATAACGGCAATAAATATGTGAAATATTTCTTAGCAAAGCTTTTACTTCTTATGACTATAGTATCTTCAAGTCAGTTGAAGAATTTATTAAATATTGGTCTTCAGTTTGCATCAGTTGAAAACATGGATTTACTAGCAAACAGAAAAAACCCTCATATTGAATTTATCTATAAATGGAAAAAATAGTGTGTTATGTGATATTTCTAAATATTTGGTGATGGATATATTTTACCGGTCAATTATTAAAAAAAATTTTTATTTGTTTATTTTTTGAGAGTGAGAGCATGAGCAGGGGAGGGACAGAGCAAGGGAGACAGAATTCAAAGCAGGCTCCAGGCTCTGAGCTGTCAGTACAGAGCCTGACGCCGGGCTCAAACTCACGAGCTGTGAGATCATGACCTGAGCTGAAGTTGGATGCTTAACTGACTGAGCCACCCAGATGCCCCCAAACTGGTCTTTCCTTTAAAATGGCAAATAATTTCATACAGTGACTTTAATTAATTAATTAGTTAATTAATTAAAATTGTTTATTTATTTGGGTACCTGGGTACTGCCAGCTCAGAGCCTGGAGCTTGCTTTGGATTCTGTGTCTCCTCTCTCTCTGCTCTTCCCTAGCTCATGCTCTGTTTCTCCTTCAAAAATAATGAAACAGTAAAAAATTTAAAATGCTTATTTATTTATTATGAGAGAGAGAGTGAGAGAGCACAAGCAGGTTAGAGGCAGAGAGAGAGATAGAGAGAGAGAATCCCAAGCAGGCTTCACCCTATCAATACAGAACCCGATGGGCGGGGGCTCAAATTTACAAAGGGTGAGATCATGACCTGTTGAAATCAAAAGTCATATGCTTACCTGACTGAGCCACCCAGGTGCCCCCACCATACCGTGATTTTAAACTATGCACATTTTATATTCTGGGAAAGCCTTCTTGAGCTGCACATAGGGTATGTCTAATCACAGCTCAAGATGTCTGGTAACAGTGTCTGCAGGTGGATGGGGAGTACCCTATATCAGTACTCCAGGACTGATGGGGCATATCCTGTGTCAGTACCCTGGGACTGATGGGGCGCATGTATAACAACAATTCTGCTAGTCATCAATGCCTTTTGCATGTTTTTGCTACTTTGCCTATTCAGGTTCCCTTTTCAGCCGATATACTTAGACCATCACTTGTAAATGACTTTTGTTCAATGAAATTTGAGATTTCCTTACATGAAGTCATGTGAGAGTCTTTTTGGATCTTTTCCGTTTACATCCTGTTCATGTTATGTGGATCATCCACTGATTGAGATTTGGTAGGTGACACAATAACTGTGTCTCCGTTGATAACAAATTGTCTCTCAATTATGATAATGTATTTCACATATATGCATATATTGTTAAGGTTTTGTTTCTCAGTTTGTTTCAATTTTGCAGCCTTCTGTATCACCCTGTCATTGATTCTTGTTTTGTTTAATTCATATTCTTATTAAATTGCTCAGTAGTGTGAAATGTTTTCAGAGGACTTTCTTCTGACTCTTGATTTTATTTTATTTTCATCATTGTTTCTATGTTATCTCTCTCTCTCTCTCTCTCTCTCTCTCCCTTCTCCCTGCTATTTTCCTATACTGTGTGGATTTACCAGGCCAGTCTCTTTTTATCTTGCTCAAGCCTGGCCTGGCCTACTCTGTCTGGGCCAGTTTGCTTTTTATGGTGCTGGTGAATTTTCTTTGCCTTTGCTCCCAGCCAGTCAAAGATGAGTTTGTTTTCCTTTTTCACACCTGATTTGAGAGCTATATATTGCTCAGTGTCTCTGTCTGTCTCTTGTCTGTAGCAGCAGTAGGGATGGGAGAGGAGGTGGGATGGGTATCGGCTGTGGCAGCCTTATTGGACAATCAGGCTTCAGCTCACTCTTCTGTGGTTTTCTTAGGAACCTTGAATCACGGTTCCCTCTACCCGGATGGTCTGTAACCTCCCTGTTATCTGGGAAGGCAGGGAGGATGTTCTCAGACTTCGGATCTTCTCTGTGACTTCTCTGTTTCCTCAGAGTCAGCTAGCTCCATTTATTCCTTCTTCTGTTTGACTATCTCTCCAGGCTGCATTTCCATTACCCCCTCTCCCCTTTCCTGTCACCCCCTTCCCCCTTTTATTCTGGTTCCTTGTGGGTGTGTGTGAAGCTTCATGTGGCAGTTCCTTCTCTAGCCCGTCTTCCACTTCTCATACTCCTCATCATTGCCTGGCTGCTGTTTTAATGGTCTGTGGCTTTTACTGCTACCTCTCTTTTTTGCACAAAAACACCAACATGGTAACATAGAGAGGCTTGGAATCCAGAGTTGTTTTTCCCAAGCCCATGTTGAGTAAGTACATTGCCACTTATTCAACTGCCTTGCTGGTCAGAAGGAGATCTGTGTGAACTCTTCAAGAGGAAGGAGAGGGAGGCTTTGCTGTAAGCTTAATGAGGGCAGAGACCATTTCTTTTGTTTACTGTGCATCTAATGTTTTGTGCAATGCTTGGCACATAGTGGGATAAATATGTGTTGAGTGAATGAACCAAAATAGACATGTGGTTGGTCAGAGCTGATGTTGTACACAGTTTTCAAGGTTATTTTTCAGAAACAAATGTTAGCACAGTGTACTCATTCTGATCAACTTCTGAGTTTTGTTTTCTTCTTTAGCAAACCCGTGTTGACTGACTCCTACCGTGCGTGGGTTATAGTAGTTAACATAGTGGTAAATGTGGGGGTGATTACTTGGGCCTCCTGGATTCACTTTTACGCACATTATTTCCTCATATGCCAGTGAGGCAGCATTTATACTGTCCAAGCTTACCCGTAGAAATACTGAGCTTTTTGATCAATTTGGAGTTTTGATTATATATAGTGTTCATCCTTTTATTATCAATATGTTTTTTGCATGAAGTGTGATATTCAGGATTATTGAATATTAGTGAGAATATTCACAAATCAAAAAGGTTTTGGTTTTAAAAATTATTTAAATTCTTTGATATTTGGTATAAAAGACATTTGTCTCCTTAACCCTCTTTATCTCTCTTCTCTCTGTCCCTGTGAGAACTTATTTTCCTTGACTTCTTCTAGTTCTCTTATTTTACTTTGCTTTTTTTCACCAAATGAAACTTCAGAAAAGTAGAATTTTTATCAGGGAAAGTTTAAAGTTAGAATGTAGACATAATATGGGCATGGTATGGATTATAAAGGTCTGATAGCACAGTAGTCCCACATTTATGATTGAAGTGGAAAGAAAATGCTGTATATAAAATGTTCTGTATGTTTGGATATAATTATCAGTAAAGGAGGTGAACAGATTTTACTATTAATATATACGAGCATGGTGGAATATTTTTTAAATTGCCAAATGACTTCTATAAGCTTGTATGAGATTATATTGTCACATAAATAAAAATTCATGCATTCTTTGGAATAAAAAGCCCGCCAAAGAAAACATTGAACTGAAGAATAAGTAAGTCACCTTTTGCCTCATCTTGAAGCAGCCCTAGATAATCAGATTCTCAGCCTTCAAATAACTTCTAATCGTCCAAACTGAAGCGTTTTTCTTGTCTGCTAAGGAAATGTATTAGTGGCCACATGTGGTTGCTGAGATGCTGTGCTTCCCCAAGCCATCTGGATTCTTTGATAGTCATCCAGAGAGTGAGCTGATATGCTCAGCTGGGGTGAATGAACAGTCAGAACACAGCCCTGCTTTTTTGTATGGGCATGTTAGTGCTAATAAAAGATTAATACTGTTTTCTTTATAGGGAATCAACAGATAATGTTTTGATAACCCTTGTCTCACCAGTGAACCATATGGCCCTCATTTTCTAACAGATATGGTTGAAATGTTAGAGAATAATGTTAGAAAAGGATCCCTATGGTGTGCTGGCTCCTGTTCCTCACCTACACATTAAAGTGTAGGTGTTTTATAATATTGGAGAACTTCCCTCATTTGTTTTTAAGATCCTTTATGGATCCATAGTGAGAAGTCGGAAGATCAAGGGGATAATAGGATTGATTCACATCCTGTGCTGGGTTTTCTCATATATATGGTATTCATTTATAAAATCTTTGGTCTAAGACCCATAAAACAATGTTACTTTCAAATAGCGTCTTCCTGTATATTATATTGTATAAAACCTTTAGTCCTGGGGGGAAAGGTATAAAGAGGGTTCCCTGTAGTCTGAAAATTCATTTTTTATGTGATCATTTAAAGTTGTTACTTTTCCTGAAAGGTGAATTCTGATTCCTTCTATGTATATGGTATAGAAATTGGGTGGTTAAACGTCTCCTTGCCTACTGTGGCTAAGAGAGGAAGGGCTAAAAAGAATATTTTAAGTTTCTTAGTGTTGTTTGAAAAAAAATAATAATTTATTTCATGATGGCTAGATGCCAAGGCTGGAAAAGTGTTATGGAAATGTCTGTGGTCAGGACTACCTTTGACGGGAGAAAGGTTAAATATGGTAGTTTTGATAGGATTTGACAGCTAGTTTTGATCTATATACATATAGATTCCCTTCTTAACAGTGGAATAACTAAGCTATTAAACATTTTACTCAATTGAGAAGGAAAATGATTACCATAAAACTACTTTATTTAAATGACACTATGATATAAAATGTTCCAACAGTTTAAAATATTCATCTACAAAACCTATTGCCATGGGAAATGAACAATCCTTTCCTACCCCCCAGTCTTTCTTGAATTAAATTGATTCAGTAACCCTTTTCCATTTTACCTGGCAACTCTTGCTTGCTGATTTAAATTCTAAAACATAGGGTAGAGATGTATGTTAATGTTTAATATGAAAAACAAATGTTTGTTGACTACTATTGGGTAGTGCATGAAGTTATTTTAAGAGTACATTAGTAGTACTCTGGATAGAGGATATCTATCTATCTATTTGCACATATACATACTTGTGCACCCATATATGCAATAATATATGCAGTAAACTGTAAGTAGGCGGTCTTTTTGATGTACCCTTGCATGATTTTCCAGTTTCTTACTAATGTGAATAAAATTGCTGTGAACATTCTTATATAATTATGTAGAAAAACAAAAATTAAAGTGTTCTACATATGTAGGATGATTTAAAAAACGACAGTGCTATGTTTTTCAATTTTTTCATGGTTATAAAATGTTAAATATTCAAAATAGCAAGAAATAGAGTTCTAATATTAGTGGGCATGCTTTATGTGGAAGAATGGTATCATATGTATTACTTCTTAAACTTCTAAAGACCTAAAATTTGCACCATCAGTATTTCATATAGTACATAATTTAAGTCACTTCTGGCTAATTTTAGAATATCAGAAACGAGTAGCCTTGGTGTATCAGAATAAGCCCCCCCATCTTATATTAATTGAACTATATTTCTTCCTAAGCTAAAAGTAAGCAGGATTTTAATACCAGATTTCCTTACATTGAAGTTTGTGAATAAGAAACCATTTCTAGATCTTTGCTAAAATAAGACAGTATTATTTAATATGGAAACAATAACTGAGAAACTAATTTGGAAAGTTATATTCATGATTTTAGAGGACTATGAATATAAAATGTATGAGTGGAAAATTAAGATTTCATATGGCTTTTTGCAGTGGGTTGATTAGGTCCTATACAGTTCATTGTCTTAAAGATGAAATTTGTAAGGCAGGAGTTGTATGTTAAAAGTTCTTGTTTCAAAGGTAGTACAAACTCGTTTTAACAATCTATCACCTTCCATTTACCAAAGGAAATATGTAAAAAGAAAAGGAAAATGTTCAGTGGGAACAAAACATTGACATGATGAAAAGCTACCAGGAAAGTAAAAAGACTTTAGAAAGACTACTAAAATGAAACTAACTTTTTTCCTCAACAATCTGTCTGAATTCATTTTGCTTTCATTATATATCTAGCCTGGAGGCAAAGTATGTTGAGCATTACAACAAAGAGGGTGTTATAAAGAGGGATTAAAAAAA
This sequence comes from Suricata suricatta, assembly GCF_006229205.1. Taxonomy (NCBI): domain Eukaryota; kingdom Metazoa; phylum Chordata; class Mammalia; order Carnivora; family Herpestidae; genus Suricata; species Suricata suricatta. The sequence goes on along the minus strand of NC_043701.1, from coordinate 43,107,056 downwards.
TAATAAAGTATAACATATGTGTAAACCATGCAACTTTGTAACAGGAAACTTTATAATAAGGGAGGACTGTGCTTAGCTTTTCCACAATTTTGGAAGAATGAGTTTTATTAGGTGTTAGACAAAGAAATTATCAACTGACTTTTATGCTGTAAGGTTGAAAGATTTGTTATGACCATTTTTAGACTTTAGCAGTGGTTTTAATGTGGGTCCTGATATATTAGAAACAGTGCCTAGCACTATTAATATGTCTACTGTTGCTAGTTCTCTTAAGGAATATGATGTTTAACTTTTGCCTTTCAATGAAAGATTATTCAAAATCCTGTTATTCTGTGGTTTTTCTCAACAGTATTAGGCTATTCTTGAATTGATCAACACATAATATAATTTGGGAACCCAATCAATGGTTCTTTTATTTTTGAAAGATGGTGACAAATTCTTTTGAAACTTGGGAAATTGGCTCCATCATTCATCCCTTGCTCTGTTTTTGCTTCTCCTGCCCAACTTTCTAAAAACTGTATTGTTTTGATGTCATTGTGTAGAATAAATTATCTATTGGGGAATCAGTGTGTATTAATTATATTGGAATAAATGTAAGCTTGACAAATGATATGAGTTAGTAGGTATTGTGCCTAATAGGTTATTCCGTTAATGAGGACACTAAAATTAGGGACCTCTAACATGCCAGAACTATATTTCTTGTAAATTTCCCCCAGTTTTGAGATTAACTGGCAATAGCTATATTTTTCTGGCTTTTTAAAGTCTAATATGTTATGGTAGAATTTTAGGATTTATATAGTGCTTATTATAGAATAGTTGAGCTCTTTGTTTTATTCACACTGTTGAAGTGAGTGAGAAGAGTAGAAATAAGTCTTTTAGCTTTGGCTTTTCAGTAATCTATCTTTTAAAATATTATACCATACTCATTTTCCTGTCTTCTCTCTCTCACTTAAAAATGATTACATACCATGCACATTTATGTACTGTTTTCATTGAAGGTGGGGGAATTTAATGACACCCTTTAATATCCAATCCACTGTAGGGATGTTAGAAAATCAGGGATGAAGTTTCTTAGGAGAGAGATGTTAGAGCTATATTAGTAAGATGTATTATTACATCTTAAAAATAGACCATTTATTTTAAACCTTGTAAGATCACAGAATAACTTTTAACCATGTGCAATTCATCTGACAAAAATAAAAAGTCAAATAGTACAGACAAGCTTATGAAGGCATCATTTCCCCCACCCCCTGCCTTTTTTTTTTCCTCATGGGTAGCTCTTTATCTCTGAATAATGTGATTACACTACTGTTTTTGGATTCCTCATATTTAGATTTTGTCTCTTGATGTACCACAATGATCAAGGGTTTTAATGAATGACACATTCTTACTCTTATCCTTTATCCAAGTTATATCACTATCTTAATTTCCATTGCTGCTCACTTCACCTACAAACAGGATACTCAAACTTCTATTTCTTTTTTTTAATTAAAATTTTTTTAACATTTATTTATTTTTGAGAGTGAGAGAGACAGAGTGTGAGCAGGGTGGGGGGTGCAGAGAGAGAGGGAGACACAGAATCCGAAGCAGGCTTCAGGCTCTGAGCTGTCAGCACAGAGCCTGGTGTGGGCTTGAACTCACAAACCATGAGATCATGACCTGAGCTGAAGTTGGATGCTTTAACTGACTTGAACCAACCACCCAAGCTCTTCAAACTTCTATTTCTTGTTCCATCAGCTTTCAACCCCTTCATTCGCATTTTGTAAAACAGACACATTAGCCATTTTATCTTTACCATTATTACTCTCTACCTTAAGTCTCTCAAATTCTGTCAGCTCCACCTTTATTATTCTAGCTTTGTCAAGATTAGTAATACTTACATAGTGGCCTGTAATTATAGATAAGTCTTCTATGACTTCTCTATAGATGATTCTAAAAGCTAATACCTGCTTTGTTTGAGTTACGTAAATATTGTTCAGTATAATATACTATGATCATGTTTCCTTCTATCTGGTTACGATGTCCTGTGCTACTAAGAGGAAAATGTTTCTAGTGGATTTGTTTTAAAAAATCATACATTTCACTATATAGCCTTAGAATTTCTCAAGTTTTCAAGGCTTTCAGTCATACTATTAAATCTGTCAGTTTCTTCTATGTCTTATCTTCCTGTTATCTGGAGGTATGGGATTTTTCTTCACCCTAATGTTTTACTTTTGAATTATCTAATTTTGTCTTGGAGTAATTTTTAATTTTTTATTAATTTATTAATTTATTTTGTGTGCATGTTTTTTGGGTTTTTCTTACTGCTGGCCTTCCTCAAATATCTGATTGTCAGTGTTTCTTTGAGGGTTGATCAATAGAAAGACTAAGTATTATGAAAGTGGGTTGGGCTTTTGACCAGCTGGCTTAGCCTTAAAGTGAGCAGATGAGGAACTAGTTTAATTTAGAGACCTTCAAATGTCAGAATGAGGAAATGAGGTCTATATAGTCACAGGAACTAACACCAGTATTAATCACTATGGTTCTTCTCAGGTCAATATTTCTTTCTTTCTTGTTTTTTTACATTTATTTATTTATTTTGAGAGGGGAGGGGGGAGGGCAGAGAGAGATGGAGAGAGGGAATCCCAAGGAGGCTCTCTGCTGCCAATCTAGAGCCCAATGTGGGCTCAACTTATGAACCGTGAATGAACCACAATCCAGATTTGGATGCTTAACTGACTGAGGCACCCAGGCTTCAGTATTTCTTTAAAGAGAAAAACCCTTCTTTTTGTTTTGTTTTGAGGATAAGGGGCAGTGAATACTGCCTGCTGAATATGTGACAAGTGGGAAGAGGGAAAGGAAAGTAGACAGTTGGCTAGCTGGCTGTCCTTGGCTACATACATGTCTAATCTTTCTTTCAAACTATTTTCATTGAGATATAAGTTATGTACAGTTCACCTATTTAAAGCACACAATTTAGTGATTTTTATTATACTCATCCAGTTATGCTGCCATCACCATATTAATTTTAGGACTTTTTTACCACTCCAAAATAAACCTCTTAACATTGAAATGGTTCTGAGACTCAGTAGACTGTGTGGAGTGGGGATGGGGTAGGGTACCAAATAATTCTCTAGATACCAGAGAATTGTGGTATACCATAATTCAACTCATTTCTGACACTATTTGGAGATAGCATCAGATTCTACAGGTTAAGGGGTCAGTTCTGTAAGATTGCCCCCTACCCCCATCCCACCCAATCACTTCCCCACTTCAGTTCAGCTAGTTGTAAACCCATGTTGGTACCTGTGTTTCTGACTCACCAGCTACAGATTGGAAGTTCCCACAATACCCTTCTTAGACTTTGGACATCAGTCCCAAACCCAGGTTGGTACCTATACTTCTGATGGCAGCTATAAATGAGAGGTTCCCATGACCTCCTCCTTGGGTTCAATTATCAGGGAGATACCTTACCAGATTACTGGTTTTTGTTTGTTTGTTTGTTTGTTTGTTTTTTAAATAAAGAATATAACTCCAGAATAGCCAGATGGAAGAGCTGCATATGGCAGGTATGGGGAAAGGACTTGAAACTTCCATGTCTCGTCCAGGTGTGCCACTCTCCCCAAATTTTCATATGTCCACCAACTCTGAAACTCTCTAAACTCTGTCCTTTTGGGTTTTTTGGAGGTTTCATTACATAGGCACAATTGATTAAATTATTGGCTGTTGGCTATTTATTTAACCTGCAGCCCCTTTCTCCTCCCTGGAGGTCAGGGGATAGGAATGAAAGTTCCAACCCTCTAATCATATGGTTGGTTTTCCTGAAAATGACCCCCATCCTTAGATGAGGACCAAAAGTCACCTCATTAACATAACAAAAGCCCCTTTTTTGCTCCCAGCACTTAGGAAATTGTGAAAACCTTTGAACATTTCACATAAATGGAATCATACAATATAAAGTCTTTTGTGATGGGTTTCTTTCACTTAGTGTAATGTTTGCAAGGCTTATCTATACTGTAGCATGTGTTAGTATTTCATTCCTTTTTAGTGCAGAATAGTATTCCATTGTATGGATATACCACATTATATTGATCTATTCATCAATTGATGAAAATTTAGGTACTTGATATTAGCCAAAGTGCTGAGTAGAGATATTTGATGGGCATTTAGATTTTCTACTTTATGACTATTGTGAATAATGCTGTTATGAACATTTATATGTACATTTTCATTTTTCTTTTGGGTATATACCTAGGAGTAGAGTAGCTGGGTCTTATCATAACTGTATGCTAAACCTTTTGAGGAACAGCCAAATATTTTTTACAAAGTTGTGGCCCCTATTTTTATTCCTACCTGTGATATATTAGAGTTCCATCCAAGGATGAGGTTCTCTACGTCCTGGCTAACACTTGTTGTTGTCCATATTTTGATTATAGCAACCTTCGTGGGTGTGTGGTTGTATCTCAATGTGGTTTTGACTTGCATGTCTCTGAACTGTTTGTTTCTGGGGCTAGGGCTTGTCAGCTGGCGTGCTTTTCTTTAGGACAAGTAGGGGACTACCTGTCTGTTTTACTGGGTGCTCATATATCTGTAGCTGTAAGCCTTTGAGGTGGTCTTCTTTCTCTATAAGTGGTCTTCTTTCTCTCTCTATAGGTTTCCTTAACTTCTTTCTGGGGAACGTGAGCCTAGTCCCATGGTTGGGGAAGGGAGTTTGAGGACTGACTGTCCAGGATAGACTTTTTCTTCATCTATGTATTTTCAGATACTTGCTCCATTCGTATACTATTTTATGTCTGTGTTCCTCTAATCTGGAGTCCCTAGTTTAGTTCAGCTTCTCCAGAGATTATACTTTCTTTAAAATTTTTTTAAAATATTTATTTATTTTTGAGAGAGAGAGAGAGAGAGAGAGAGAGAGAGAGAGAGAGACAGAGAGACAGAGAGACAGAGAGCGAGCGAGCAAGTGCATGAGCCGGGGAGGGGCAGAGAAGGGAGACAGAATCTGAAGCAGGCTCCAGGCTCTGAGCTGTCAGCACAGAGCTGGACATCAGGCTCAAACTGAAAAGCCGTGAGATCGTGACCTGAGCTGAAGCTGGGTGCCTAACTGACTGAGCCACCCAGGCACCTCGAGATTATACTTTCTGTTTTCTATTACATAGAATTTTAAATAACTGTCTTGTTTTCATATCTTCATCTTGCTCAACTTTCTCTGGTGCTTTTATTTCCTGAGTAAAATTCCTTTCTAGAATTTTATGGACCTTGCTGTGTCCTTTTGTGTAGTTTACCTTTTCTTCGTTCACGTCCCATCTTCATAGATTGTGCTTAGGCTTACCCCAGATCTTTTGATTTCTTTGAAGAAGTTTATGTCTGTTTATTTTACTTCCTGTTGTTTGGGGTGGTTTTTTTTTTTTTAAGAGGAAAAGAGTACATAATATTCTTTAATGAACAATCTTGAAAAAGGAGGTCATATTAGTTCTTTTGATATAATGCCTTAGAGTCACTAGTCAGGTAAAGAAAATGTGAGTGGCTGTCTCCACAGGCTCTTAATTTCTGCCCTGAGTGAAATAATAATAAAGGGGGTCAGAATGCTTGCCAGGTCTTGACTACAGAAGCTTGGCTGTAAGTCATGGGCAAAAAGCTTGGTTGTCTGCCCCCACAGTTGAGTGAGTTATTTCACCTCTGGGACCCAGTGAATGTTCAGACGGTTGAGTAATCCCACCTCAGGCACACGGTTGGCAGCAGGGCAAGTAATATCTGAGTACTTGCCATGATAATTAATGGGGAATACGAGGGAAGTATAAACATTTGACATGACTTTGTCTCTTAGTTTCTTACAGCTTCATTTTCACTGCTATCAATAGGATTGGTTTTATTGGAAGAATGAGGGTGTTCTTAATTTGCAGATGCAAGGGTTACTATCATTCTACTATGGTTTCTCTAGGGAAAGGAGATGATCACTATGTTAGTCTGTAATTACTATAAGAACATATTTTTACCATTACCTTTTTTTTTTTTGCCTATCCTGTAGTGGTGGAATCTCAACTGGGGCAGTCTCAGCTTCAAATTTAACAGAACTGTGACCATGTGCCTTACTGGAATCTTTCTTTTCCTGGGAATGGGGTAGTCTCTACTATCTTCACAAAGTATGTCCATTCTGAGAAATCCTTCCACACAGATTCTTCTGGATCTCATTTTTAAAAAATCAATATTTCAATCTTGACTCTAGCCTATTAGCCATTACCCATGTATCATTGTAAATCTGAATCTCAGGCTGTCCCATATTTCCATGAAAGTGACAAGAACGTTGCTCAAAATTAAACTCATTGGAAAGATTTTCCTTTGTTACTGTTTTTCAAGGATACCTTGGAGTAGGAAGCTGATGTTATAGCTTTACCACTCGGGCCAGCATATCTGTAGACCCATCTGTAAATAAAGCCTCTGTTTTTTTTTCCTTTTCTGTTTATTGGTCATAGGGGACTCCATATAAGGTCATGGAAGAGGCCGTGAAGCAATGGAGTAGGTACTCTGGGAATTTGAGCCTCTTACTTTTTCAGTTTATGCTTTCTTATTCATATATTACATTTCTCTTCAGTGATGAAATACTGCATCACATACTTAATCTCATGACTGAGAAGATTGGGTAACCCATTTCATGATGGGCAGCTTTGGTCATGTAGTTCCTTAGTATTCTATAAAGAAACCAATTGTTGACAGAAGATCCAAGCTTCTGTGCAGTGACTTTTCTTTGGGGGTTTCCAGAGGCTATATGGACTAGACCTACCTAATTCAAGTACCACTGGGTCTGCTGGGCCAGTGACCCATAGAAGATCAGCTTACTTTGCAGCCTTTATGAACCTCAGAGCCCTAGCTTGTTCTGGGCTCTCCTTAAAAGTAGCAACTGTACTTGAATGTGCCATATATTGCTTCTATGATTTAAGGACATTCTCTGAGTTTTGTGCTTTTTTCTTTTTGGAAGGCAGTGCAAGGTGAAGCAACATCTTTTTTTAAAGGGCATATTCTAACATGCCCCAGGTTTTCCTGGAAACTTCACAGTGTGGCAGACTCTTGACTTTTTATGGGGTACTTGCCACTTCCTTCTTACTAGGTTTATTTATAATGTCATCAATCTACTGGAGCAGCACTAAAAGAAGATACCCTCTTTTAAAAAATTTTTTGCATGACAAAGAGTTTTTACTTGTAAATGCTTATTAGTACCTGAAGCAATAACATGTAACAAGTTTTTGAATTCCATCATCTAGTAATTTTCATTAAGAGAAACTAAAAGCAGCCCAAACAATTATATTAGTATTCTTTGCACTAGCCTTATCCAGAAAGGACTATTTTAAGGTTGGCTGCTGCTTCACACAGGTTACAAATAACTATTTATTACTTTTTCATAGATGAAGCACCTGACTTTCAAGAAAGCGTTAGGGGGAAAAAGCCTTTAAATTTTTTATTATTTATTATTTTTTAAATTAATTAATTAATTTTAAAATTTACATCCAAGTTAGTTAGCATATGGTACAGCATTGATTTCAGGAGTAGATTCTTTAATGCCTCTTACCCATTTAGCCCATCCCTCTCTCCTACAACCTCTCCAGCAACCCTCTGTTTGTTCTCTGTATTTAAGAATCTCTTAATGGTTTGTCCCCCTCCCTGTTTTTATATTATTTTGCTTCCTTTCCCTTGTGTTCATCTGTTTTGTATCTTAAAATCCTCATATGAGTGAAGTCATATGATATTTGTCTTTCTCTGATTGGCTAATACCCTCCAGTTCCATCCATGTTGTTGCAAATGGCAAGATTTCATTCTTCTTTTCATTCTTCTTTTTGATTTTCAAGTAATACTCCATTGTATATATTTATATAGCACATCTTCTTTATCCATTCATCTATTGATGAATATTTGGGCTCTTTCCATAATTTGTGGTCGATAGTGCTGCTATAAACATTGGGGGTGCGCGTGCCCCTTCAAAACTGCACACCTGTGTCCCTTGGATAACTACCCAGTAGTGCAATTGCTGGGCTATAGGGTAGTTCTATTTTTAATTTTTTGAGGAACCTCCATACTGTTTTCCAGAGTGGCTGCACCAGTTTACATTACCACCAACAGTGCAAAAGAGATCCTCTTTCTCCGCATCCTCGCCACCAACTGTTGTTGCCTGAGTTGTTAATGTTAGCCATTCGGATCAGTGTGAGGTGATATCTCATTGTGGTTTTGATTTGTATTTCCCATTGATGAGTGATGTCGAGCATTTTTTCGTGTGTCTGTTAGCCATCTGAATGTCTTCTTTGGAGAAGTGTCTATTCATGTCTTTTGCCTATTTCTGCACTGGATTATTTGTTTTTGGGTGTTGAGTTTGATAAGTTCTTTATAAATTTTGGATACTCTTTATCTGATATGTCACTTGCAAATATCTTCTCCCATCTGTCAGTTGCCTTTTAGTTTTGCTGATTATTTCCTTCGCTGTGCAGAACCTTTTTATCTTAATGAGGTCCCAGTAGTTTATTTTTGCTTTTGTTTCCCTTGCCTCCAGAGACGTGTTGAGTAAGAAGTTGCTGTGGCCGAGGTCAAAGAGGTTTTTGCTGCTTTCTCCTATAACATTTTGATGATTTCCTGTCTTACATTTAGGTCTTTCATCCATTATGAGTTTATTTTTCTGTATGGTATAAGAAAGTGGTCCAGGTTCATTTTTCTGCATGTTGCTCTCCTGTTTTCCTAGCACCATTTTCTGTCTTTATTCCACTGGATATTCTTTCCTGCTTTGTCAAAGTTTAGTTTGCCATATGTTTGTGGGTCCATTTCTGGGTTCTCTATTCTGTTCCATTGATCTGAGTGTCTGTTTTGGTGCCAAAAATCCCTTTCTTTCTTAAAAATTGTTTAACTATATCTAAGAAAGAAAATGCCAGATATATATGATGCTTGAGTTAAAAGGCATAGGAAAACACACAATGTATACTTATTGAGTTTCTGTGAAGTAAGAGGTAAAAAGATGAAATCTTTGGATAAGCTCTAAGTTTGTACCAAGAAGCTGGATTTGCTATCCTCCGAAAGGTAAAGGAAGCTATTATATCATGTACAGCAATAATTCAGTGCCGTTTTTGAAGAATATAATTTGAGCTTTGCTAAAGCTATCTTCATATTCCATGAAGGTATCTGAAATGCCATCCATGGAACAGGTTCTTCTTTTCCTCCTAAGCATTCATGGGGCAAGTTTCATGGATTTTTAGTTGGATGTTGCAGTCTAAGAGGTTATCCAAGACTATCCCGTTTTGTTGGAAGTAGTTCTGGAGGATGGTCATTCTCTGGGTCTTCTCCACTTCAGTGCTGCACTTGGATCTCACAGCTGCAGCTTCCTCAGTCTTGAAACCCTTTGTCCCTCTGTAGGTGACCTTGTTTAATTTTAGCCTGAGCTTCTTTGGCCTGTTTCAGCCTGAGGTTGTTTTGCTTGTGGGCCTCAGGTACCTTCTCTGTGGCCTGCTGCTTGCTTGTACTAGTTGCTGGATGTGCTGTGACTGACTGGCTGTGGTAGCAGCTTGTATTACAAATCTTTGACAGGCAAAGGGAACTACTTGTGATTGTCTTTACTCATTTGGATTAAGAAATGTAATAGATTGGGGCACCTGGGTGGCCGACTTCGCTCAGGTCATGATGTCACAGTTTGTGAGTTTGAGCCCCACGTCAGGCTCTGTGCTGACAGCTTGGAGCCTAGAGCCTGCTTTAGATTCTGTGTCTCCCCTCTCTGCCCCTCCCCTGCTCACACTCTGTCTCTCTCTCAAAAATGAATAAATATTAGAAAAAAAGAAATGTAGTAGATTAATAGATTTGTACCAGGTTTCATGAGCTATGTTAACCTTTTCCACTAAAATATACCTTATTTTTTATTTTTTTCTGGGACAAACAAAATTTTATTCAAGAAATGAAAAGCATCCATAAGATACTGAAGAAATCAGTTTTATATACCATTTCCATTTGTCCTAATTATATGAACACTAAATATTTATCTATTTAAAATTACAACATAACTATTTTTGGAGGATGGAGGGGATGTGTAGAGAGTGTGCAGCAGTATGGAAAGGGTGGGGGAGAAGAAGAGAGAGAGTGGAATAGTCATACTCCAAATTGGAAACTCAGTAGAGAATGTTTATTTATTTATTTTTTTTGAGTTTTAGAGATAGATTTTATTTTATTTTATTTTTTTATTTAAAAATTTTATTTTTTTTTACTTTATAAAGTTTCATATTTTTTTTAACATATGCAATTATTTTCCATCATTTACAATACAGTAGTTGCAATGACACTCCAAACAAAAAAGCAAAGTAAAAAATCAAAACACCAACTTCTGTTTCATGTAATTAGACTTACACAGAAATTAGAAGGTTAAGTAACAACTAGTTAATCACCTAATTTCACAGCTATCTGAAGTGGCAATTGTTATCAGCTTATCTATGATACATTCAAGATAAATGATACAATATATTACTTGTTCATAGGCTACAACACAGCCTGCTTAATACCTTTCCTTAAATTCCACCTCTATACTACAATATGCTTGAGGTCCATGCAAAAAAGTAGCTACCTTTTATGTAGAAAATGGATGAATGAGTCTTTGGTGTTGTAATTGGAATCTCTCCTAAGTTTATGATAATCCATAGTCATTATCTAGATCTATTTGGCTCTTTCAAAGACCAAACAGGATAATCAATGAGGGTGTTTTTTAAGTCTTTGGTGGTGTAAATCTCTGTAATTTCCTTAGGGATGAGTATTGGTTTTGAAAAGTATGTTATTTTGGTGGGTTGGGGGCAGTTCCAAGGGATTCCAGTTAGTCTCTGCTATCATAATAGCCTTCATAATACTCTTCCTTAGGTAGAGGCTAAGGTAGGATTCAGCTAGTTTATGAGTATATCTGTTACAACTTTGCAGTACCTCAGTGGGAAAATAATGGCAGGATGGGTGTATGCACCCACTGAACTTAGTGTGAGAAAGACTTGAGAAATACTTGGGTCAAGTCTTCATTGATAACTGGAATTCCATAAGCCCCACTTTGAGTAGTGATCACATAGCATTTGGCATTCTCCGGTATTAATGAACCTACAAGCTCTGTGTATTTTCTTTTCCTTTGTGCACCATCACCCTATTACATGGCGACCATAGATACTTTTAGGTTCTCTGCTTGTACCTTAATTTGGAATTTCAAGGTCTTTTTTTATTTTGTAAGTGCTTAAGCTGTGCAGGTAGCCAACTAAGCAGTTTTTGTAATTACTACTGTCATCAAACAATCAAGTGCAATAGCCATTTATCTCTCACATCCATGTCTTTCACTGGCATTTTATCCCACACTGCACCAATAATAATTTGAACAGTTGTGATTCCATTGCATGCTATGTATTTCTATTGTTCTCTTTGTTTCCCCTCTGGCATGGAAGTCATCTATGTGTTCATCAGATATGTGAGCAAACAAGTCCTCAAGTCCCTGAGTACTATATCTGTTTCCCAGCAGGAAACAGAACTCATGGCAGATGGTTCAAAGAGACTTTAAAGAAGTGAGATTTCTTATAGAGGTGTGGGAAGAGTTAAGAAATTGTCTCTATAGTTAGCAAAATAAATATAAACTATCTAATTTGAGTAATTGTATCTTGTAGTATTTTTGTTACGACAGCTTGGCCTTTTCCTTAACTAATACAAGAATTTACATTATTATGGCTGTGTGGGCAGTACTGACATCTGAGGCATAAATACATTGCCTCACTTTGTTTTCTCTGAAGTTAAAGATAATTTAAACATTTTTATACCCTTTAACCAGAATTCTCCATTGTTAATATTTTTATCTAATTTGTTTTATCTTCTTTCTCCTTTTCTTTCTTTCTTTCTTTCTTTCTTTCTTTCTTTCTTTCTTTCTCTTTCTTTCTTTTTCTTTTCTTTTCTTTTCTTTTCTTTTCTTTTCTTTTCTTTTCTTTTCTTTTCTTTTCTTTTCTTTTCTTTTCTTTTCTTTTTTCTTTTCTTTTCTTTTCTCTTATGCCCGTATTCTCTCATGCATACAGTTTTGTTTTTCCTGAACCATATGAGAGTATATGACATACGTCATGGCTCTTTATCCCTAAATTCTTTAGTGTATGTTTTTTAAGAATAGGAATATTCATATATAGCCAAGTACAGTTATTAATTTCATAAAATTACATTGATACAATAATTTTATCTCTTCTAATACCCAAATTCTAATTTTGTTATTTTATCTAGTAATGTAAAAATGTGCTTTATAGCATTCCTCCTACCTCCCCTGCACTATTACAGGATCTAGTTTAGGGGCAGGCACTATATTCATTTGCCTGTATTTTTAGCCTCTTTCAAGCTGTGAAATTGCCACAGCCTTTCTTTGCCCTTTATGACATTGACATTTTTGAAGAGTCTCTGCCAACATTTAAAATATAAAACGTTTTTCAATTTGTTAATCAATTGTTTTCTTGTAGCACTAAGATTATACATTCTTGGCCAGAATACTGCCAAGAATAGGTAATATTGCATTTTCCTCACAGTATCTTAGAGAGTTACCTTCATTGATGATTAATTTTTTTTAAAGTTTATTTTGAGAGAGAGAGAGAGAGAAAGCGAGATGGGGGATGGGCAGAGAGGGAGAGGGAGAGAGAAAGAGGGAAAGAGAAAGAGAGAGAATCCCAAGCAGGCTTCATACTGGCAGAATGGAGTCCAGTGTGGGGCTTGAACCCATGAACTGTGAGATTGTGACTGGAGTTGAAATCAAGAGTCAGATGCTTAAATGGCTGAGCCACCCAGGCACCCTGATGATTAATTTTGATCTGCTGGTCAAGATGTTGCCTGATTTCTCCTCTGTATATTTACTGTTTTTCCCCCTTGCTATTAGTAAGCAGTACACATATCCTGCTTTTCATCAAAATTTCCCCCTTAAATTTATCATTCATTGATGATTCTTGCCTGATAAAATCTTTACAGTGATGATTGCAAAATGATTCTTCTAAGTCAGCACTTCCTTTATATTTGCTATTTGACCCTTAGTGTTCTATTAGGCAGTAGATACCCCTTCTCCCTCATTTGTCTATTATTATTAGTGTAGACTCATGAATTTCTATTTTTCCCAATAGTGTATAAGTCAGTATTGAACTTAATAGTTCTGGTACTTAAGTTGTCCCAGATTTGGCCAGTCAAAGACTCTTTAAGCTGGCTCCTGTATCTTTGTGACATACCCCTCCCTCCCATCCCGCTTTTTTTGTTAATACTTTAAAACTTTATAGCACAGCAGGGTGTTCCAGGATCACCTTATGCCTATCCTGCTCTAGCCATGGAATAAGCTATATCTCTGAGAAGCCCCGGTTCCTTTTAGTGGGAAATGGTATTAGAGACTGAGCTATTAGAGACTGTTCATGTTACATGGTGCCTTTGCTTTTAGGCCCTTTTAGAGAACAAAGCTACAATATGTACATACATACATATATACAAATGCATAAGCACTTTCATACACACATGTACAGAAATATAGATATATGCACATCAACTTGGACATATACATTATTTAGATATAATGAGTTCACACAAATATCCCCAATTTCACTCTATTCCTACATGGTTCTTTCCTGCCTTTCCCATTCCCTTCTTCCAAAGGGGATCCTTGGCTCCCAACAACATTCATTATCTCATTCCTGTAATACATGTAAAGTAGTTTCAGAGTGTCTTCTGACCATATCACTACAATAAACAACTCTCTATTCCTTCTCTTTGTAGCTAACTCACTCCCAAAATCAAACACTTCTTTAAGACTGCCTCTTGGAATCCTGCACAATTTCAGGTTCCTTCCCTGTAGCCAGAGCCATGAACTCCTAGGTCCCTCTCCATGTTGAGTAGTTTTACATTTATTGTTTCACTTTTTTCTTGGATTTTTATCTGTATTTTCCCTAAGATCTCTACTTCTCTCTGTTCCTTTTCACAAACTTTTATCAGCCTTTCCTTCTCTACTTTCTATACTCTCAGGTTTCTGGTAGTAACAGTGGGCTGATGGTAGAATTGCTATTGAAATTCCCCTGCCCATATATGGTGGAGGTTGCAGTATTCTCTTATCACAGTAATGCAGATGGTACCAGGATAATGTAGTTTTATGTTTTTTTTTTTTTCCCCAGGAGAGTAAAGGAGGGAAGGTTTTGGAATTAGGTGACCACCATTATTTTATGAGTCCAAAAACTGTTTTTTAAAAGATATTTTAGATCTTCGATGTATTAAAATGAATATAAAGGAACTTTATGAACAACTTTATGTCAGTAATTTAATAACTTAGATGAAATAAACAAATGACTTCAAGACCACAATTTACTAAAAACTGACACAAGAAGAAATAGAAAGTTTTAATAGCCCTTTATCTATTAAAATTTTTGAATTTGTAATAAAATATTTCATAAAGAATATTTCTAGCTTAGATAGTATCACAGGTGGAATATAGTAAATATTTAAGGAAGAGATAATACCAATGTTACACAAATTCCAAAAATAGATGAGGAGGTAATGCTTTCCAACCCATTTATGAGGCCTGTATGGCCTTAATATTAAAGCTGTCAAAAATATTATAAGGAAAATTTACAATCAGTGTCCCTCATTAACACAGATGCCAAAATACTAAAATAATATCAGTAAATGGAATCTAGCAATATGCAAAATGGATAGGCTATCATGCATAAATTCGAAATTTAATTTATTCCAGGAATATAAGATTGGTTCCACAATTGGAAATAAATTCATACAAAACAAGAAGAAAAAGTACAAGATTTAACATAAAATAGGTGATAGGCCTAAATTTAAAAGCTAAAAATGTTAAACTTTTAGAAGAAAAAACCCAAATATTTATTTTTATAGAGAAAATTTTTATTACCTCAGAGTAGGCAAAGATTTCTCAGGCATACAAAGTACTAATCAGAAAATGAAAAGGCAAGCCTTAGACTGAGAGAAAATATTCATAATGCATATAGCTGACAAATGAGTTGTATGCAGAACATATAATGGACTCTCATAACTCAATAAGAAGATAAACAACCCAATTTATAAAAATGGACAAATATTTGAAGAGACATGTCACGAAAGAAGATATACCAATGGCCCAATAAGGACATGAAAGGATGCTTGGCATCAGTAAGCCCCAGGGAAGTTCATAGTAAAACCATAATGAGTTAGCTCTACATAACCAGCAGAAAAGCCAAAACAAAAGCAAAAACAAAAACTGAGGGGCACCTGGGTGGCTCAGTTGGTTGAATGTCTGACTCTTGATTTTTGCTCAGATCATGATCTCAGGGTTCTAGGTCTACATGGAGCATCAAGCTGAGTGTGGAGCCTGCTTAAGTTTCTCTCTCTCTCTCTCTCTCTCTCTCTCTCTCTCTCTCGCTCTCTCTCGCTCTCTCACTCTCTCTCTCTCTCTTCCTCTGCCCCTCTCCCCAACTTGCATGTCCTCTCTCTCTAAAAAAAATAAAACGAATGAAAAACCACAAAAGACTGAAAATAACAAGTTCAGTTACTGGCTGATCACCTTGAACTTGTGACAGCTTGATTTTATATTCTTGTAGGGCAGATCTGTGGGAAGTCCAAGGTACCTAAAATTTTGGTTGGGAGTAACTTGTTCTGTGAGTGTTCCTCAGATGAGCAAACATTTCTAATAAATTTTAACTTGATAAACAAAAGATGTCTTGCAATACAGGTAGTACGTGACACTGAATGTACATGCTCACAACTGTCAATGGTTCTTGAAATTCGCTTTGGTATACAAGTGCTTTGGATAACAAGCATGTTTCCAGAACAGATTATGCTTGCAAACCGAGGTTTTGCTGTATTTCCTAAACTTACTTGACTTGAGGTATCTTAACTCCCATTCCCTGTGCTCTTGTTAGAGCTTGGTTTTGGGCTTTGATAGGTGAGTCTAGAGCAGGGTTTACTCTAGGGCATGGTTCTTACTCTTAAAAGGAGCAGACTTTCTCAGGGTGTTTATAAGGTGTTAATGAAACTTCACCATATCAGCTGGGCTAGACCGATAACATCGGCCAGCACTGCTTGACTTCTGGTATCTGTTCCATTCCTTCCCCTGTAACATCATCCTCCGGTAAATCCTGCCGACTCTCCATGTGCATGCTCAGGTCTGTGCTCAATTACAGACTCTCAGGGGACTATCTCACGCCTTCTTCTTTTCCCACTGCAGGGCTCCCTTCTCTCTGCTCCACAGATTTAGGGTTCCTCTGCCAGGTGTGACTTCTGCCTCCTCAACTTAGTGGCCACTATGCCCTGCTTGAGCTCCAGCTCGCTGTGCTGCAGTTGGCAGTTGTCTCTCAACAGCGAGCTTGGGCAGTTGTGGCTTTGACCATACGAGTTTCCCTTCTCTTGGCATCATAGGCTTGTGCTACCTGTTGTCAAATGCTTGCTGAGAGGAGTCTGAGATGTTTTGTCCGGTTCATGGTAGCTCATGGTGGGAGGGCCAGTTACTCCATTTTCCAGAAATTGAAATCCTCCCAGAGAGTCTCAACTTCCCAATACTTGGAAAACGATTATTCATAGTTTCCTGAAAGAGAATAGAAAAGCTATAGTATCTGTTTTAAATTTCTTCCAGGAACAGGGAAGAATGATTCAGCAGAGTAGGTTTAAAGGGATAATTTGAGGAAGATTAAATTGTTTCCTTCTTAACGCTCTGCTGAGCTCAGGCAGGAAGGAGGTGTCTTTTCATTTGGTACTCTTCTGACTGTTCAGTTTATCACTCCATAGTTTTAAATGGTTAAAAATGAATCCAGTGTAGGGGTACCTGGTTGGTTCAGTTGGTTAAGCATCCAACTCTTGATTTTGGCTCAGGTTATGATCTCGTAGTTCCTGAGTGTGGGCCCTCTCCCTCCCCTGCTTTTCTCTCTCTCTCTCTCTCTCTCTCTCTCTCTCTCTTATTTATTTATTTATTTTTTATTAATAGTTTATTGTCAAGTTGGTTTCCATATTATCACCCAGTGCTCTTCACCACAAGTGCCCCCTCCATGACCATCAGCCCCCATCCCCTTTTCTTCTCCCTTTTCAGCCTCTCTCTTGCTCTTTCTCTCCCTCTCTCTGAAAAATAAATAAGTAAAAAAAAAAAAAACTAAGTTGAACAAGAAGAATGAATTTCTGAGAATAGTTCCCCCAGACTCTCAAATATCATGATAGACTTCTATGACTTCAAAGGTGGTTTTCAGACAGCCTTTGATAAGCACAAATATCATGTTTATGATAAGCATTACATGGCTTTGCCAATGACAAAAGATAATTTGAATTTTTTTGTAATTCTGAGTATTTGACTTCTGGTGATCTCTCCATATAATTTCTTTCTTTCTTTTTTTATTAAAATTTTTTAAATTAAAAAAATTTTTTAATGTTTTTATAAATTATTGAAATAAAGCAAAATAGAGTATGAGTGGGAGAAGGGCAGAGAGAGAGGGAGACACAGAATCTGAAACAGGCTCCAGGCTCTGAGCTGTCAGCACCAAGCCTGATGCAGGGTTTGAACCCATGAACCATGAGATCATAACCTGAGCTGAAGTCAGATGCTCAACTGACTGAGTCACCCAGGTGCCCCTAAATGTTTTTTAAATTAATTTTTAAGAGAGAGAGAGAGAGGGAGACCGAGTATGAGCAGGGGGCAGAGAGAACTGTAAACACAGAATCTGAAGGAGGCTCCAGGCTCTGAGCTGTCAGCACAGAGCCTGACGTGGCGCTCAAACTCTGAACCATGAGATCATGACCTGAACCGAAGTTGTCTGCTTAACTTACTGAGCCACCCAGGTGCCCCTCCATATAATTTCTTTCTAAGAAGTAGCTTCCTTGCTTAATTAATTTATTAAAAAATATTTTTAATGTTTTATTTATTTATTTTTTTGAGAGAGAGAGAGAGAGAGAGACAGCATGAGCAGGGGAGGGGCAGAGAGAGAGAGGGAGACAAGGATCCAAAGACAAGGCTCCAGGCTCTGAGCTAGCTTTCAGCATAGAGCCCGATGCGGGGCTCGAACCTACAAACTGTGAGATCATGACCTGAGCTGAAGTTGGACGCTTAACCGACTGAGCCACCCAGGTGCCCCTTTCTTGCTTAATTTAAATGGAAATATATGACATACTGACCAAGAATACATTAATAAGAAGAACGTTAGGGACACTTAGTAGGTTAAGTGTCTTACTTTGGCTCAGGTCATTGATCTCGTGGTTTGTGGGTTGAAGCCTCGTGTTGGGCTCTGTGCTGACAGCTTGGAGCCTGGAGCCTGCTTTGCTTCTGTGTCTCCCTCTCTCTCTACCCCGTCCCCTCTCATGCTCTGTATCTCTTTCAAAAATGAATGTTAAAAAAATAAAAATAAAAAGAATGTTAGGCTTCATCATTATCTTTCATCATTTAATTTTTCTAATGTTTTATTTATTTTAAATGAAAGAGAGTGTATGCTTGCTCATGAGTAGGGACTAGGCAGAGAGAGAGGGAGAGAGAGAATCCTAAGCAGGCTCTGTGATAGCACAGACACAGGGCTTGATCCCATGAGCTGTGAAGTCATGACCTGAGCCAAAATGAAGAGTTGGATGCTTAAATGACTGAGCCACTCAGACACCCCTCATCATTTCATTTTAACTTTGACATGATTAATAATAGGTGTCATTTATTAACTACTGTTCCAGATGCTGTGCTAGGAACTTTGCAATATTGATTGTATATATTTATAGAAATAAATACCTATAGACAGGAGGTACTTTACCCCAGTTTTTCATATGACAGAATTCAGAGAGCCTAAGTAATCTGTTCAAGGTGGCCAAGTTAGGAATGGTACAGCTGAGATCTAAACTTGAGCTGATTCTGAAGTCATGCTCTGGGACCCTGAGTAGTAATAGAAAATAGAATGGTAATACTTTTTTATAGGTAGGAAAAAAAATGATAGGGGAAGTTCAGGGTGCTTTGTACCTAAACTGATTTAGGGGGCAGGATAGGTTTCCTCGAAAGTGATCTCCAAGCTGGCACTTGTAAAATAGGTGAAAAGATGTAGGGAAAAGGAGAGGAGTGAAGGGGGAAGAGGAAATGAAATGATATAGGTCTAAGGGTGCAGATTTTTACTTACTGACGAATAAATTCTGAGGACCTAATATACAGGATGGCCACTATAATATTGTATACCTGAACGTCGCTGAGAGTAGATCTCTTAAGCCCTCTCACTCCTCCCTCTCCCAGAAAAATGGTTAAGAAGTGATGTGAAGTGATGGATGGGTTAATTATATTGATCTTGGTAGTCGTTCCTCAATGTATATGATTATAAAGTTATCAGGTTATATACTTTAACATATATAACTATATTTGTCAATTATTCCTCAATAAAGTTAAAAAGAGATAGAAAACCAAAGAGAGGAATAAAAGTGCCAATGTCAGGGACCAAGACCAAGCCTATATATTTGGGAAGGAATGATTTTCCAGAAGCTTGATTTCAGTTAGTTTGTCTAAAGCAGAGCTTCTCTTTGGAATTGAGAACAAATATTTATTCTTTTCAAGAAGACCTTGGTTCCCGGCCTCAGGATCCATTATATATTTGTGGACTGTATGTAAATAAGAGCAGGCTTGTGTTTTTTTCTCATTTAATTTTAGTGTTTTTATTAGGAAGGAAAAAAAGAATAAATGTTAACATTTAGTTAGACCCCTGATAGTCTAGTTCTTAAGATATCAGAATATAAATAGAAACATTAAGTGGGTAAATTATCACTCTTCTTTTTTTTTTTTTTTACATTTTATAATTTTTTGAGAGACAGAGAGAGAGAGAGAGACAGAGCATGAACAGGGGAGGGACAGA
The DNA here is from genome assembly GCF_006229205.1 of Suricata suricatta. NCBI lineage: Eukaryota > Metazoa > Chordata > Mammalia > Carnivora > Herpestidae > Suricata > Suricata suricatta. Next base: position 43,087,263 of record NC_043701.1, on the reverse strand, counting down.
GAGAGAAAGAGACACAGAATCTGAAGCAGGCTCCATGCTCTGAGATAGTGGTCAGCATAGAGCCTGATGCGGGACTCGAACCCACAAACTGTGAGATCATTACCTGAGCCGAAGTCAGATACTTAACCAACTGAGCCACCAGGTGCGGGGGACCACACCTGGTTTTGAGAGAGAAAAGGAAGGTTTTAGTCAAAGAGTAAAAAGTTTTAGTTATATAAGATGAATAAGTCCTAGAAATTGACGTCATTGCATAGAACCAATACTTAATAATACTTTATCATATAAATTTTTATGAAGGAAGATCTTAGTTTTTTAAATGTTTATTTATTTTTGACAGAGAAACAGAGCATGAGTGGGGGAGG